>NC_134018.1:8730834-9030834 GCF_040712315.1 Castanea sativa
ACTGACATTCCACAAAGTACCTTGGCCTTTAAGTCATCGAATTAACAAATAATCACATATAGATGGCGTAACTTCAAGAAGATGGGAGACATCGTTCGAGCCATGCAAAACCATAGGGATTGAACTGTAGGGTCTACAAAAGATAATTCAGTCCTATTTTTTTCTTTTTCGTAGCAATCTTCAAGAATCCAAAACGAGAACCTTAAAAAAATAATAAGAATAAAATAAAGGAAACCAAAATGAGAAAGTTAACTGAGTGATAAAACAGAAAAAAAAAAAGACTTTAAATGCACGAAAAATTATAGTCATCATAACGTTAATTAATCGAACTGGACTGAGTCACGTATAGCAAAACACAATAAATTCATCACCGTAGTGCTGATAACGTGACACTCGACCTCCTCCAATAATCTTGACTTTTGGTTCTTTAAACTTTGAACAAAGTAACTTGAAGATCGGAGAAAGCAAATTCTAGCCATGCAGTAAAGTATGAATTGAATCCAAGAGCCCATAGGATACTTTTGCTTCAGGGATAACCAAAATATTTTTCTTGCTGCCCAAGATAAAACTATTATAATTGATGTGCAATAAAACTATTATTAAAGTTTGACATATCCATATACATATGTTGGGGCATTGGCCTAAAAAAATTTAAATTTAAATTTTTTTGCTAGGTAGTTCTTAAAACGTTCATCATCCTGTCAGTCACAGATGAGTGCTTAAAGGATTCATCATCTTTACAAGTATTGGAATTTCCAAAAAGATAATGCTTGAAAGTTAATTGATAGACCAACTTCTAGAAGTGCGTTTAGAGCTTACTACTGCCATTCGACAAGGTACCTTGACCTTTACGTCATCGAATTAACACATAATCACATATAGAAGGCGTAACTTCAAGGAGATGGGAGACATCGTTCGAGCCATGCAAATCCATAGGGATTGAACTGTAGGGTCTACAAAAGATAAATCAGCCCTATTTTTTTTCTTTTTAGTAGCAATCTTCAAGAATCCAAAACGAGAACCTTAAAAAAATAATAATAATAAAATAAAGGAAACCAAAATGAGAAAGTTAACTGAGTGATAAAACAGAAAAAAAAAAAAGACTTTAAATGCACGAAAAATTATAGTCATCATAACGTTAATTAATCGAACTGGACTGAGTCACGCATAGCAAAACACAATAAATTCATCACCGTAGTGCTGATAACATGACACTCGACCTCCTCCAATAATCTTGACTTTTGGTTCTTTAAACTTTGAACAAAGTAACTTGAAGATCGGAGAAAGCAAATTCTAGCCATGCAGTAAAGTATGAATTGAATCCAAGAGCCCATAGGATACTTTTGCTTCAGGGATAACCAAAATATTTTTCTTGCTGCCCAAGATAAAACTATTATCATTGATGTGCAATAAAATGAAATAAAAAAACATCAATGTTCGACATACCCACATACATATGTTGGGGCATTAGCCTAAAAAAATTTAAAATTAAGTTTTTTTCCTAGGTAGTTCTTCAAACGTTCATCATCCTGTCAGTTACAGATGAGTGCTTAAAGGATTCATCATCTTTACAAGTATTGGAATTTCCAAAAAGATAATGCTTGAAAGTTAATTGAAAGACCAACTTCTAGAAGTGCGTTTAGAGTTTACTACTACCATTCGACAATGTACCTTGATCTTTACGTCATCGAATTAACACATAATCACATATAGAAGGCGTAACTTCAAGAAGATGGGAGACATCGTTCTAGCCACGTAAAACCACAGGAATTGAACTGTAGAGTTTAAAGAAGATAAATCAGCCTTATTCTTTTCTTTTTTGAAGCCATGTTCATGAATCCAAAATGGGTAGTCTCGAAAAAAATAAAAATAAATAAAGGAATGCAAAACGAGAAAGTTGACTGAGCGACAAAACCAAAAACAAAAAGACTTTAAATGCACGAACGAAAAATTATAGTGATCATAATGTTAATCAATTGAAGTGGACTGAGTCATGTATAGCAAAACACAATAAATTCATAACATTCGTCCCAATGACGTGACACACGACCTCCACCAATAATCTTGACTTTTTGTTCTTTAAACTTTGAAAGATGTAACTTGAAGATCGTAGAAAATAAATTCTAGAAATCTCGAAGTTTGACATAGCCACAAACATATCTAGGTGCATTATCTTAAAAAAATTTAAAATTAAATTTTTTGATAGGTAGTTCTCAAAACGTTCATAATACTGTTAGTTACAAATGAGTGCTTAAAGGATTCATCCTCTTTACAAGTATTGGAAATTCCAAAAAGATAATGCCTGAAAGTTAATTGATAGACCAACTTCTAGAAGTGCGTTTAGAGCTTCCTACTGACATTCCATAAGGTAACTTGACCTTTACGTCATCGAATTAACACAAAATCACATATTGAAGGCGTAACTTCAAGAAGATGGGAGACATCGTTCGAGCCATGCAAAACCATAGGGATTGAACTGTAGGGTCTACAAAAGATAAACCAGCCCCATTTTTTTTCTTTTTAGTAGCAATCTTCAAGAATCCAAAACGAGAACCTTAAAAAAATAATAATAATAAAATAAAGGAATCCAAAATGTGAAAGTTAACTGAGTGATAAAACAGAAAAAAAAAAAGACTATAAATGCACGAAAAATTATAGTCGTCATAACGTTAATTAATTGAACTGGACTGAGTCACGTATAGCAAAACACAATAAATTCATCACCGTAGTGCTGATAACGTGACACTCGACCTCCTCCAGTAATCTTGACTTTTGGTTCTTTAAACTTTGAACAATGTAACTTGAAGATCGGAGAAAACAAATTCTAGCCATGCAGTAAAGTATGAATTGAATCCAAGAGCCCATAGGATACTTTTGCTTCAGGGATAACCAAAATATTTTTCTTGCTGCCCAAGATAAAACTATTATCATTGATGTGCAATAAAATAAAATAAAAAAACATCAAAGTTTGACATACCCACATACATATGTTGGGGCATTAGCCTAAAAAAATTTAAAATTAAGTTTTTTTGCTAGGTAGTTCTTAAAACGTTCATCATCCTGTCAGTTACAGATGAGTGCTTAAAGGATTCATCATCTTTACAAGTATTGGAATTTCCAAAAAGATAATGCTTGAAAGTTAATTGATAGACCAACTTCTAGAAGTGCGTTTAGAGCTTACTACTACCATTCGACAAGGTACCTTGACCTTTACGTCATCGAATTAACACATAATCACATATAGAAGGCGTAACTTCAAGAAGATGGGAGAGATCGTTCTAGCCACGTAAAACCACAGGAATTGAACTGTAGAGTTTACAGAAGATAAATCAGCCTTATTCTTTTCTTTTTTGAAGCCATGTTCATGAATCCAAAATGGGTAGTCTCAAAAAAAATAAAAATAAATAAAGGAATGCAAAACGAGAAAGTTGACTGAGCGACAAAACCAAAAACAAAAAGACTTTAAATGCATGAACGAAAAATTATAGTGATCATAATGTTAATCAATTGAAGTGGACTGAGTGATGTATAGCAAAACACAATAAATTCATAACATTCGTCCCAATGACATGACACACGACCTCCACCAATAATCTTGACTTTTTGTTCTTTAAACTGTGAACGATGTAACTTGAAGATTGTAGAAAATAAATTGTAGAAATCTCGATATTTGACATAGCCACATACATATCTTGGTGCATTAACTTAAAAAAATTTATTCAATTTTTTGATAGGTAGTTCTCAAAACGTTCATAATACTGTTAGTTAGGAATGAGTGCCTAAAGGATTCATCCACTTTCCATGTAATGGAATTTCCAAAAAGATAATGGCTGAAAGTTAATTGATAGACCAACTTCTAGAAGTGCATTTAGAGCTTCCTACTGACATTCCACAAAGTACCTTGACCTTAAGTCATCGAATTAACAAATAATCACATATAGAAGGCGTAACTTCAAGAAGATGGGAGACATCGTTCGAGCCATGCAAAACCATAGGGATTGAACTGTAGGGTCTACAAAAGATAAATAAGTCCTATTTTTTTCTTTTTCGTAGCAATCTTCAAGAATCCAAAACGAGAACCTTAAAAAAATTAATAATAATAAAATAAAGGAATTCAAAATGAGAAAGTTGACTGAGTGATAAAACAGAAAACAAAAAGTCTTTAAATGCACAAAAAATTATAGTCACCATAACGTTAATTAATTGAACTAGACTGAGTCATGTATAGGAAAACACAATAAATTCATAACAGTAGTCCTGATGACGTGACACTCGACCTCCTCCAATGATCTTGACTTTTGGTTCTTTAAACTTTGAACAATGTAACTTGAAGATCGGAGAAAACAAATTCTAGCCATGCAGTAAAGTATGAATTGAATCCATGAGCCCATAGGGTACTTTTGCTTAAGGGATAACCAAAATATTTTTCTTGCTGCCCAAGATAAAACTATTATCATTGATGTGCAATAAAACTATTATCAAAGTTTGACATATCCATATACATATGTTGGGGCATTGGCCTAAAAAAATTTAAATTTAAATTTTTGTGCTAGGTAGTTCTTAAAACGTTCATCATCCTGTCAGTTACAGATGAGTGCTTAAAGGATTCTTCATCTTTACAAGTGTTGGAATTTCCAAAAAGATAATGCTTGAAAGTTAATTGATAGACCAACTTCTAGAAGTGCGTTTAGAGCTTACTACTACCATTCGACAAGGTACCTTGATCTTTACGTCATCGAATTAACAAATAATCACATATAGAAGGAGTAACTTCAAGAAGATGGGAGACATCGTTCTAGCCACGTAAAACCACAGGAATTGAACTGTAGAGTTTAAAGAAGATAAATCAGCCTTATTCTTTTCTTTTTTGAAGCCATGTTCATGAATCCAAAATGGGTAGTCTCGAAAAAAATAAAAATAAATAAAGGAATGCAAAACGAGAAAGTTGACTGAGCTACAAAACCAAAAACAAAAAGACTTTAAATGCACGAACGAAAAATTATAGTGATCATAATGTTAATCAATTGAAGTGGACTGAGTCATGTATAGCAAAACACAATAAATTCATAACATTCGTCCCAATGACGTGACACACGACCTCCACCAATAATCTTGACTTTTTGTTCTTTAAACTTTGAAAGATGTAACTTGAAGATCGTAGAAAATAAATTCTAGAAATCTCGAAGTTTGACATAGCCACAAACATATCTTGGTGCATTATCTTAAAAAAATTTAAAATTAAATTTTTTGATAGGTAGTTCTCAAAACGTTCATAATACTGTTAGTTACAAATGAGTGCTTAAAGGATTCATCCTCTTTACAAGTATTGGAAATTCCAAAAAGATAATGCCTGAAAGTTAATTGATAGACCAACTTCTAGAAGTGCGTTTAGAGCTTCCTACTGACATTCCATAAGGTAACTTGACCTTTACGTCATCGAATTAACACAAAATCACATATTGAAGGCGTAACTTCAAGAAGGTGGGAGACATCGTTCGAGCCATGCAAAACCATAGGGATTGAACTGTAGGGTCTACAAAAGATAAATCAGCCCTATTTTTTTTCTTTTTAGTAGCAATCTTCAAGAATCCAAAACGAGAACCTTAAAAAAATAAAAATAATATAATAAAGGAATCCAAAATGAGAAAGTTAACTGAGTGATAAAACAGAAAAAAAAGACTTTAAATGCACGAAAAATTATTGTCATCAGAACGTTAATTAATTGAACTGGACTGAGTCACGTTTAGCAAAACACAATAAATTCATCACCGTAGTGCCGATAACGTGACACTCGACCTCCTCCAATAATCTTGACTTTTGGTTCTTTAAACTTTGAACAATGTAACTTGAAGATCGGAGAAAACAAATTCTAGCCATGCAGTAAAGTATGAATTGAATCCAATAGCCCATAGGATACTTATGCTTAAGGGATAACCAAAATATCTTTCTTGCTGCCCAAGATAAAACTATTATCATTGATGTGCAATAAAATAAAATAAAAAAATATCAAAGTTTGACATACCCATATACATATTTGGGGCATTAGCCTAAAAATATTTAAAATTAATTTTTTTTCCTAGGTAGTTCTTAAAACGTTCATAATCCTGTCAGTTACAGATGAGTGCTTAAAGTATTCATCATCTTTACAAGTATTGGAATTTCCAAAAAGATAATGCTTGAAAGTTAATTGATAGACCAACTTCTAGAAGTGCGTTTAGAGCTTACTACTACCACTCGGCAAGGTACCTTGACCTTTACGTCATTGAATTAACACATAATCACATATAGAAGGCGTAACTTCAAGAAGATGGGAGACATCGTTCTAGCCACGTAAAACCACAGGAATTGAACTGTAGAGTTTAAAGAAGATAAATCAGCCTTATTCTTTTCTTTTTTGAAGCCATGTTCATGAATCCAAAATGGGTAGTCTCGAAAAAAATAAAAATAAATAAAGGAATGCAAAACGAGAAAGTTGACTGAGCGACAAAACCAAAAACAAAAAGACTTTAAATGCACGAACGAAAAATTATAGTGATCATAATGTTAATCAATTGAAGTGGACTGAGTCATGTACAGCAAAACACAATAAATTCATAACATTCGTCCCAATTGTGTGACACACGACCTCCACCAATAATCTTGACTTTTTGTTCTTTAAACGTTGAAAGATGTAACTTGAAGATCGTAGAAAATAAATTGTAGAAATCTCGAAGTTTGACATAGCCACATACATATCTTGGTGCATTAGCTTAAAAAAATTTAAAATTAAATTTTTTGATAGTTAGTTCTCAAAACGTTCATAATACTGTTAGTTCCAAATGAGTGCTTAAAGGATTCATCCTCTTTACAAGTATTGGAAATTCCAAAAAGATAATGCCTGAAAGTTAATTGATAGACCAACTTCTAGAAGTGTGTTTAGAGCTTCCTACTGACATTCCATAAGGTACCTTGACCTTTAAGGCATCGAATTAATACAAAATCACATATTGAAGGCGTAACTTCAAGAAGATGGGAGACATCGTTCGAGCCATGCAAAACCATAGGAATTGAACTGTAGGGTCTACAAAAGATAAATTAGCCCTATTTTTTTTTCTTTTTCGTAGCAATCTTCAAGAATCCAAAATGAGAACCTTAAAAAAATAATAATAATAAAATAAAGGAATCCAAAATGAGAAAGTTAACTGAGGGATAAAACAGAAAAAAAAAGACTTTAAATGCACGAAAAATTATTGTCATCATAACGTTAATTAATTGAACTGGACTGAGTCATGTATAGCAAAACACAATAAATTCATCACCGTAGTGCTGATAACGTGACACTCGACCTCCTCCAATAATCTTGACTTTTGGTTCTTTAAACTTTGAACAATGTAACTTGAAGATCGGAGAAAACAAATTCTAGCCATGCAGTAAAGTATGAATTGAATCCAGGAGCCCATAGGATACTTTTGCTTAAGGGATAACCAAAATATATTTCTTGCTGCCCAAGATAAAACTATTATCGTTGATGTGCAATAAAACTATTATCAAAGTTTGACATATCCCTATACATATGTTGGGGCGTTGGCCTAAAAAAATTTAAAATTAATTTTTTTTACTAGGTAGTTCTTTAAATGTTCATCATCCTGTCAGTTACAGATGAGTGCTTAAAGGATTCATCATCTTTACAAGTATTGGAATATCCAAACAGATAATGCCCGAAAGTTAATTGATAGACCAACTTCTAGAAGTGCGTTGAGAGCTTACTACTAACATTCCACAAGGTAGCTTGACCTTTAACTCATCGAATTAACACATAATCACATATAGAAGGTGTGACTTCAAGAAGATGGGAGACATCGTTCGAGCCATGCAATACCACAGGAATTGAACTGTAGAGTGTACAGAAGATAAATCAGCCTTAATCTTTTCTTTTTTGAAGCCATCTTCATGAATCCAAAATGAGTAGTCTCGAAAAAAATAAAAATAAATAAAGGAATGCAAAATGAGAAAGTTGACTTAGTTACAAAACCAAAAACAAAAAGACTTCAAATGCACGAACGAAAAATTATAGTGATCATAATGTTAATCAATTGAAGTGGACTGAGTCATGTATAGCAAAACACAATAAATTCATAACATTCGTCCCAATGACGTGACACACGACCTCCACCAATAATCTTGACTTTTTGTTCTTTAAACGTTGAAAGATGTAACTTGAAGATCGTAGAAAATAAATTGTAGCAATCTTGATTTTTGACATAGCCACATACATATCTTGGTGCATTAGCTTAAAAAAATTTATTCAATTTTTTGATAGGTAGTTCTCAAAACGTTCATAATACTATTAGTTACGAATGAGTGCCTAAAGGATTCATCCTCTTTACATGTATTGGAATTTCCAAAAAGATAATGCCTGAAAGTTAATTGATAGACCAACTTCTAGAAGTGCATTTAGAGCTTCCTACTGACATTCCATAAGGTACCTTGACCTTTAAGGCATCGAATTAATACAAAATCACATATTGAAGGCGTAACTTCAAGAAGATGGGAGACATCGTTCGAGCCATGCAAAACCATAGGAATTGAACTGTAGGGTCTACAAAAGATAAATTAGCCCTATTTTTTTCTTTTTCGTAGCAATCTTTAAGAATCCAAAACGAGAACCTTAAAAAAATTAATAATAATAAAATAAAGGAATTCAAAATGAGAAAGTTGACTGAGTGATAAAACAGAAAACAAAAAGACTTTAAATGCACGAAAAATTAAAGTCACCATAACGTTAATTAATTGAACTGGACTGAGTCATGTATAGTAAAACACAATAAATTCATAACAGTAGTCCTGATGATGTGACGCTCGACCTCCTCCAATAATCTTGACTTTTGGTTCTTTAAACTTTGAACAATGTAACTTGAAGATCGGAGAAAACAAATTTTAGCCATGCAGTAAAGTATGAATTGAATCCAAGAGCCCACAAGATACTTTTGCTTAAGGTTTAACCAAAATGTTTTTCTTGCATCCCAAGATAAAACTATTATCATTGATGTGCAATAAAAAAAAAAAAAAAAAAAATCAAAGTTTGACATACGCACATACATATGTTGGGGCATTAGCCTAAAAAAATTTAAAATTAAGTTTTTTTGCTAGGTATTTCTTAAAACGTTCATCATCCTGTCAGTTACAGATGAGTGCTTAAAGGATTCATCATCTTTACAAGTATTTGAATTTCCTAAAAGATAATGCCTGAAAGTTAATTGATAGACCAACTTCTAGAAGTGCGTTGAGAGCTTACTACTAACATTCCATAAGGTAGCTTGACCTTTAACTCATTGAATTAACACATAATCACATATAGATGGCGTAACTTCAAGAAGATGGGAGACATCGTTCAAGCCATGCAATACCACAGGAATTGAACTGTAGAGTCTGCAGAAGACAAATCAGCCCTATTTTTTTCTTTTCCGTGGCCATCATCAAGAATCCAAAACGAGAACCCTCAAAAAAATAAAAAATAAATAAAGGAATCCAAAATGAGAAAGTTGACTAAGTGAGAAAACCAAAAACAAAAAACTTCCAATGCACGAATAGAAAATTATAGTCATCATAATGTTAATTAATTGAATTGGACTGAGTCATGTATAGCAAAACACAATAAATTCATAACGGTCGTCCTTATGACGAGACACTCGACCTCCTCCAATAATCTTGACTTTTGGTTCTTTGAACTTTGAACGATGTAACTTGAAGATTTGAGAAAACAAATTCTGGGCATGCAATAAAGTATGAATTGAATGCAAGAGCCCACAGGATACTTTTGCTTAGGGGATAACCAAAATATTTTTCTTGCAGCCCAAGATAAAACTATTATCATTGATGTGCAATAAAAAAAAAAAAAAAAAAATCAAAGTTTGACATAGCCACATACATATGTTGGTGCATTAGCCTAAAAAATTTAAAATTAAATTTTTTGCCAGGTAGTTCTTAAAGCATTCACCATACTGTCAGTTACGGATGAGTGCTTAAAGGATTCATTATCTTTACAAGTATTGGAATTACGAAAAAGATAATGCCTAAAAGTTAATTGATAGACCAACTTCTAGAAGTTCGCTTATAGCGTACTACTAACATTCCACAAGGTACCTTGACCTTTAAGTCATTGAATTAACACATAATCACATACAGAATGCCTAACTTTAAGAAGATGGGAGACATCGCTCTAGCCACGCAAAACCATAGGAATTGAGCTGTAGTGTCTATAGAAGATAAATCGACCCTACTCTTTTCTTTTCTGGAGCCATCTTCATGAATCCAAAATGCAAAGTCTCAAAAAAATAAAAATAAATAATGGAATGCAAAATGAGAAAGTAGACTGAGTGACAAAACAAAAAACAAAAAGACTTTAAATGCACAAACAAAAAATTATAGTCATGATATTGTTAATTAATTGAAGTGGACTGAGTCATGTATAGTAAAACACAATAAATTCTTAACTGTCATCCTGATGACGTGACGCACGACCTCCACCAATAATCTTGGCATGTGGTTCTTTAAACTTTGAATGATGTAACTTGAAGATCAGAGAAAACAAATTCTAGCCATGCAATAAAGTATGAATTGAATCCAAGAGCCCATATGATACTTTTTCTTAGGGGACAACCAAAATATTTTTCTTGCAGCCCAAGATAAAACTATTATCATTGATGTGCCATAAATAAAATAAAATAAAATATCTCAAAGTTTGACATACCCACATACATATTTTGGTGCATTAGCTTAAGAAAATTCAAAATTAAATTTTTTGCTAGGTACTTCGTAAAAATTTCATCATCCTGTCAGTTACAGATGAGTGCTTAAAGGGTTCATCATCTTTACAAGTATTTGAATTTCCAAAAAGATAATGCCTGATAGTTAATTGATAGGCCAACGTCTAGAAGTGCGCTTAGAGCTTACTACTCACTTTCCACAGGGTACCCTGACCTCTAAATCATCGAATTAACACATAATCACCTACAGAAGGCCTAACTTTAAGAAGATGGGAGACATCGTTCTAGCCACACAAAACCACAAGAATTGAACTGTAGAGTCTACAGAAGATATATCAGCCCTATTCTTTTCTTTTCTGGACCCATTTTCATGAATCCAAAATGCGAAGTCTCGAGAAAATAAATAAATAAATAAAGGAATCCAAAATGAGAAAGTTGACTGAGTGACAAAACAAAAAACAAAAAAACCTCCAATTAACGAACGGAAAATTATAGTCATCATAATGTTAATTAATTGAACTAGACTGAGTCATGTATAGCAAAACACAGTAAATTCATAACGGTCATCCTGATGACAAGACACTCGACCTCCTCCAATAATCTTGACTTTTGGTTCTTTGAACTTTGAACGATGTAACTTGAAGATCGGAGAAAACAAATTCTAGCCATGCAATAAAGTACGAATTGAATCCAAGAGCGCACAGGATACTTTTTCTTAGGGGATAACCAAAATATTTTCCTGCAGCCCAAGATAAAACTATTATCATTGATGTGCAATAAAAAGAAAAAAAAAAAATCAAAGTTTGACATAGCCACATACATATGTTGGTGCATTAGCCTAACAAAATTTAAAATTAAATTTTTTGCCAGGTAGTTCTTAAAACATTCATCATCCTGTCAGTTATGGATGAGTGCTTAAAGGATTCATTATCTTTACAAGTATTGGACTTACCAAAAAGATAATGCCTGAAAGTTAATTGATACCCCAACTTCTAGAAGTGCGCTTATAGCGTACTACTAACATTCTACAAGGTACCTTGACCTTTAAGTCATTGAATTAACACATAATCACATACAGAAGGCCTAACTTTAAGAAGATGGGAGACATCGTTCTAGCCACGCAAAACCATAGGAATTGAGCTGTAGAGTCTATAGAAGATAAATCAACCCTACTCTTTTCTTTTCTGGAGCCATCTTCAAGAATCCAAAATGAAAAGTCTCAAAAAAAAAATAATAATAAAGGAATGCAAAATGAGAAAGTTGACTGAGTGACAAAACAAAAAACAAAAAGACTTTAAATGCATGAACGAAAAGTTATAGTCATCATAATGTTAATTAATTGAAGTGGATTGAGTCATGTATAGTAAAACACAATAAATTCTTAACAATCGTCCTGATGACGTGACACACGACCTCTACCAATAATTTTGACATGTGGTTCTTTAAACTTTGAATGATGTAACATGAAGATCAGAGAAAACAAATTCTAGCCATGCAATAAAGTATGAATTGAATCCAAGAGCCCATACGATAATTTTTCTTAGAGGACAACCAAAATATTTTTCTTGCAGCCCAAGATAAAACTATTATCATTGATGTGCCATAAATAAAATAAAATAAAAAATTTCAAAGTTTGACATACCCACATACATATTTTGGTGCATTACTTTAAGAAAATTCAAAATTAAATTTTTTCCTAGGTTCTTCGTAAAAAGTTCATCATCCCGTCGATTCTGAGATGAGTGCTTAAAGGGTTCATCATCTTTACAAGTTTTGGAATTTCCAAAAAGATAATGCCAGATAGTTAATTGATAGGCCAACTTCTAGAAGTGCGCTTAGAGCTTACTACTAACTTTCCACAAGGTACCCTGACCTTTAAGTCATCGAATTAACACATAATCACATACAGAAGGCCTAACTTTAAGAAGATGGGAGACAACGTTCTAGCCACGCAAGACCACAGGGAATTGAACTGTAGAGTCTACAAAAGATAAATCAGCCCTATTCTTTTCTTATCTCGGAGCCATCTTCAAGAATCCAAAATGTGAAGTCTCGAGAAAATAAATAAATAAATAAAGGAATGCAAAATGAATAAAGTTGACTGAGTGACAAAATCGAAAACAAAAAGACTTTAAATGCACGAACGAAAAATTATAGTCATGATAATGTTAATTAATTGAAGTGGATTGAGTCATGTATAGTAAAACACAATAAATTCTTAACTGTCGTCCTGATGACGCGACACATGACCTCCACCAATAATCTTGACATGTGGTTCTTTAAACTTTGAATGATGTAACTTGAAGATCATAGAAAACAAATTCTAGCCATGCATTAAAGTATGAATCGAATGCAAGAGCCCATACGATACTTTTTCTTAGGAGACAACCAAAATATTTTTCTTGCAGCCCAAGATAAAACAATTATCATTGATGTGCAATAAATAAAATTAAAAAAAAAATCTCAAAGTTTGACATAGCCACATACATATGTTGGTGCATTAGCCTAAAACAATTTAAAATTAAATTTTTTGCTAGGTAGTTCTTAAAACATACATCATCTTGTCAGTTACGGATGAGTGCTTAAAGGATTCATTATCTTTACAAGTATTGGAATTACCAAAAAGATAATGCCTGAAAGTTAATTGATAGACCAACCTCTAGAAGTGCGCTTATAGCGTACTACTAACATTCTACAAGGTACCTTGACCTTTAAGTCATTGAATTAACACATAATCACATACAGAAGGCCTAACCTTAAGAAGATGGGAGACATCGTTCTAGCCATGCAAAACCACATGAATTGAGCTGTATAGTCTATAGAAGATAAATCAACCCTACTCTTTTCTTTTTTGGAGCCATCTTCATGAATCCAAAATGCGAAGTCCCAAAAAAAAATAAAAAAAAAATAAAGGAATGCAAAATGAGAAAGTTGACTGAGTGACAAAACAAAAAACAAAAAGACTTTAAATGCATGAACGAAAAGTTATAGTCATCATAATGTTAATTAATTGAAGTGGATTGAGTCATGTATAGTAAAACACAATAAATTCTTAACAATCGTCCTGATGACGTGACACACGACCTCTACCAATAATTTTGACATGTGGTTCTTTAAACTTTGAATGATGTAACATGAAGATCAGAGAAAACAAATTCTAGCCATGCAATAAAGTATGAATTGAATCCAAGAGCCCATACGATAATTTTTCTTAGAGGACAACCAAAATATTTTTCTTGCAGCCCAAGATAAAACTATTATCATTGATGTGCCATAAATAAAATAAAATAAAAAATTTCAAAGTTTGACATACCCACATACATATTTTGGTGCATTAGCTTAAGAAAATTCAAAATTAAATTTTTTCCTAGGTTCTTCGTAAAAAGTTCATCATCCCGTCGATTCTGAGATGAGTGCTTAAAGGGTTCATCATCTTTACAAGTTTTGGAATTTCCAAAAAGATAATGCCGTATAGTTAATTGATAGGCCAACTTCTAGAAGTGCGCTTAGAGCTTACTACTAACTTTCCACAAGGTACCCTGACCTTTAAGTCATCGAATTAACACATAATCACATACAGAAGGCCTAACTTTAAGAAGATGGGAGACAACGTTCTAGCCACGCAAGACCACAGGAATTGAACTGTAGAGTCTACAAAAGATAAATCAGCCCTATTCTTTTCTTATCCGGAGCCATCTTCAAGAATCCAAAATGTGAAGTCTCGAGAAAATAAATAAATAAATAAAGGAATGCAAAATGAATAAAGTTGATCGAGTGACAAAATCGAAAACAAAAAGACTTTAAATGCACGAACGAAAAATTATAGTCATGATAATGTTAATTAATTGAAGTGGATTGAGTCATGTATAGTAAAACACAATAAATTCTTAACTGTCGTCCTGATGACGCGACACATGACCTCCACCAATAATCTTGACATGTGGTTCTTTAAACTTTGAATGATGTAACTTGAAGATCATAGAAAACAAATTCTAGCCATGCATTAAAGTATGAATCGAATGCAAGAGCCCATACGATACTTTTTCTTAGGAGACAACCAAAATATTTTTCTTGCAGCCCAAGATAAAACAATTATCATTGATGTGCAATAAATAAAATTAAAAAAAAAAATCTCAAAGTTTGACATAGCCACATACATATGTTGGTGCATTAGCCTAAAACAATTTAAAATTAAATTTTTTGCTAGGTAGTTCTTAAAACATACATCATCTTGTCGATTACGGATGAGTGCTTAAAGGATTCATTATCTTTACAAGTATTGGAATTACCAAAAAGATAATGCCTGAAAGTTAATTGATAGACCAACCTCTAGAAGTGCGCTTATAGCGTACTACTAACATTCTACAAGGTACCTTGACCTTTAAGTCATTGAATTAACACATAATCACATACAGAAGGCCTAACCTTAAGAAGATGGGAGACATCGTTCTAGCCATGCAAAACCACATGAATTGAGCTGTATAGTCTATAGAAGATAAATCAACCCTACTCTTTTCTTTTTTGGAGCCATCTTCATGAATCCAAAATGCGAAGTCCCAAAAAAAAAATAAAAAAAAAATAAAGGAATGCAAAATGAGAAAGTTGACTGAGTGACAAAACAAAAAACAAAAAGACTTTAAATGCATGAACGAAAAGTTATAGTCATCATAATGTTAATTAATTGAAGTGGATTGAGTCATGTATAGTAAAACACAATAAATTCTTAACAATCGTCCTGATGACGTGACACACGACCTCTACCAATAATTTTGACATGTGGTTCTTTAAACTTTGAATGATGTAACATGAAGATCAGAGAAAACAAATTCTAGCCATGCAATAAAGTATGAATTGAATCCAAGAGCCCATACGATAATTTTTCTTAGAGGACAACCAAAATATTTTTCTTGCAGCCCAAGATAAAACTATTATCATTGATGTGCCATAAATAAAATAAAATAAAAAATTTCAAAGTTTGACATACCCACATACATATTTTGGTGCATTAGCTTAAGAAAATTCAAAATTAAATTTTTTCCTAGGTTCTTCGTAAAAAGTTCATCATCCTGTCGATTCTGAGATGAGTGCTTAAAGGGTTCATCATCTTTACAAGTTTTGGAATTTCCAAAAAGATAATGCCAGATAGTTAATTGATAGGCCAACTTCTAGAAGTGCGCTTAGAGCTTACTACTAACTTTCCACAAGGTACCCCGACCTTTAAGTCATCGAATTAACACATAATCACATACGAAGGCCTAACTTTAAGAAGATGGGAGACAACGTTCTAGCCACGCAAGACCACGGGAATTGAACCGTAGAGTCTACAAAAGATAAATCAGCCCTATTCTTTTCTTATCCGGAGCCATCTTCAAGAATCCAAAATGTGAAGTCTCGAGAAAATAAATAAATAAATAAAGGAATGCAAAATGAATAAAGTTGACTGAGTGACAAAATCGAAAACAAAAAGACTTTAAATGCACGAACGAAAAATTATAGTCATGATAATGTTAATTAATTGAAGTGGATTGAGTCATGTATAGTAAAACACAATAAATTCTTAACTGTCGTCCTGATGACGCGACACATGACCTCCACCAATAATCTTGACATGTGGTTCTTTAAACTTTGAATGATGTAACTTGAAGATCATAGAAAACAAATTCTAGCCATGCATTAAAGTATGAATCGAATGCAAGAGCCCATACGATACTTTTTCTTAGGAGACAACCAAAATATTTTTCTTGCAGCCCAAGATAAAACAATTATCATTGATGTGCAATAAATAAAATTAAAAAAAAAATCTCAAAGTTTGACATAGCCACATACATATGTTGGTGCATTAGCCTAAAACAATTTAAAATTAAATTTTTTGCTAGGTAGTTCTTAAAACATACATCATCTTGTCGATTACGGATGAGTGCTTAAAGGATTCATTATCTTTACAAGTATTGGAATTACCAAAAAGATAATGCCTGAAAGTTAATTGATAGACCAACCTCTAGAAGTGCGCTTATAGCGTACTACTAACATTCTACAAGGTACCTTGACCTTTAAGTCATTGAATTAACACATAATCACATACGAAGGCCTAACCTTAAGAAGATGGGAGACATCGTTCTAGCCATGCAAAACCACATGAATTGAGCTGTATAGTCTATAGAAGATAAATCAACCCTACTCTTTCTTTTTTGGAGCCATCTTCATGAATCCAAAATGCGAAGTCCCAAAAAAAAATAAAAAAAAAATAAAGGAATGCAAAATGAGAAAGTTGACTGAGTGACAAAACAAAAAACAAAAAGACTTTAAATGCATGAACGAAAAGTTATAGTCATCATAATGTTAATTAATTGAAGTGGATTGAGTCATGTATAGTAAAACACAATAAATTCTTAACAATCGTCCTGATGACGTGACACACGACCTCTACCAATAATTTTGACATGTGGTTCTTTAAACTTTGAATGATGTAACATGAAGATCGTAGAAAACAAATTCTAGCCATGCAATAAAGTATGAATTGAATCCAAGAGCCCATACGATAATTTTTCTTAGAGGACAACCAAAATATTTTTCTTGCAGCCCAAGATAAAACTATTATCATTGATGTGCCATAAATAAAATAAAATAAAAAATTTCAAAGTTTGACATACCCACATACATATTTTGGTGCATTAGCTTAAGAAAATTCAAAATTAAATTTTTTCCTAGGTTCTTCGTAAAAAGTTCATCATCCCGTCAGCCATGTATGAGTGCTTAAAGGGTTCATCATCTTTACAAGTTTTGGAATTTCCAAAAAGATAATGCCAGATAGTTAATTGATAGGCCAACTTCTAGAAGTGCGCTTAGAGCTTACTACTAACTTTCCACAAGGTACCCTGACCTTTAAGTCATCGAATTAACACATAATCACATACAGAAGGCCTAACTTTAAGAAGATGGGAGACAACGTTCTAGCCACGCAAGACCACAGGAATTGAACTGTAGAGTCTACAAAAGATAAATCAGCCCTATTCTTTTCTTATCTGGAGCCATCTTCAAGAATCCAAAATGTGAAGTCTCGAGAAAATAAATAAATAAATAAAGGAATGCAAAATGAATAAAGTTGACTGAGTGACAAAATCGAAAACAAAAAGACTTTAAATGCACGAACGAAAAATTATAGTCATGATAATGTTAATTAATTGAAGTGGATTGAGTCATGTATAGTAAAACACAATAAATTCTTAACTGTCGTCCTGATGACGCGACACATGACCTCCACCAATAATCTTGACATGTGGTTCTTTAAACTTTGAATGATGTAACTTGAAGATCATAGAAAACAAATTCTAGCCATGCATTAAAGTATGAATCGAATGCAAGAGCCCATACGATACTTTTTCTTAGGAGACAACCAAAATATTTTTCTTGCAGCCCAAGATAAAACAATTATCATTGATGTGCAATAAATAAAATTAAAAAAAAAATCTCAAAGTTTGACATAGCCACATACATATGTTGGTGCATTAGCCTAAAACAATTTAAAATTAAATTTTTTGCTAGGTAGTTCTTAAAACATACATCATCTTGTCAGTTACGGATGAGTGCTTAAAGGATTCATTATCTTTACAAGTATTGGAATTACCAAAAAGATAATGCCTGAAAGTTAATTGATAGACCAACCTCTAGAAGTGCGCTTATAGCGTACTACTAACATTCTACAAGGTACCTTGACCTTTAAGTCATTGAATTAACACATAATCACATACGAAGGCCTAACCTTAAGAAGATGGGAGACATCGTTCTAGCCATGCAAAACCACATGAATTGAGCTGTATAGTCTATAGAAGATAAATCAACCCTACTCTTTTCTTTTTTGGAGCCATCTTCATGAATCCAAAATGCGAAGTCCCAAAAAAAAAATAAAAAAAAAATAAAGGAATGCAAAATGAGAAAGTTGACTGAGTGACAAAACAAAAAACAAAAAGACTTTAAATGCATGAACGAAAAGTTATAGTCATCATAATGTTAATTAATTGAAGTGGATTGAGTCATGTATAGTAAAACACAATAAATTCTTAACAATCGTCCTGATGACGTGACACACGACCTCTACCAATAATTTTGACATGTGGTTCTTTAAACTTTGAATGATGTAACATGAAGATCAGAGAAAACAAATTCTAGCCATGCAATAAAGTATGAATTGAATCCAAGAGCCCATACGATAATTTTTCTTAGAGGACAACCAAAATATTTTTCTTGCAGCCCAAGATAAAACTATTATCATTGATGTGCCATAAATAAAATAAAATAAAAAATTTCAAAGTTTGACATACCCACATACATATTTTGGTGCATTAGCTTAAGAAAATTCAAAATTAAATTTTTTCCTAGGTTCTTCGTAAAAAGTTCATCATCCTGTCAGTTACAGATGAGTGCTTAAAGGGTTCATCATCTTTACAAGTTTTGGAATTTCCAAAAAGATAATGCCAGATAGTTAATTGATAGGCCAACTTCTAGAAGTGCGCTTAGAGCTTACTACTAACTTTCCACAAGGTACCCTGACCTTTAAGTCATCGAATTAACACATAATCACATACAGAAGGCCTAACTTTAAGAAGATGGGAGACAACGTTCTAGCCACGCAAGACCACAGGAATTGAACTGTAGAGTCTACAAAAGATAAATCAGCCCTATTCTTTTCTTATCTGGAGCCATCTTCAAGAATCCAAAATGTGAAGTCTCGAGAAAATAAATAAATAAATAAAGGAATGCAAAATGAATAAAGTTGACTGAGTGACAAAATCGAAAACAAAAAGACTTTAAATGCACGAACGAAAAATTATAGTCATGATAATGTTAATTAATTGAAGTGGATTGAGTCATGTATAGTAAAACACAATAAATTCTTAACTGTCGTCCTGATGACGCGACACATGACCTCCACCAATAATCTTGACATGTGGTTCTTTAAACTTTGAATGATGTAACTTGAAGATCATAGAAAACAAATTCTAGCCATGCATTAAAGTATGAATCGAATGCAAGAGCCCATACGATACTTTTTCTTAGGAGACAACCAAAATATTTTTCTTGCAGCCCAAGATAAAACAATTATCATTGATGTGCAATAAATAAAATTAAAAAAAAAATCTCAAAGTTTGACATAGCCACATACATATGTTGGTGCATTAGCCTAAAACAATTTAAAATTAAATTTTTTGCTAGGTAGTTCTTAAAACATACATCATCTTGTCAGTTACGGATGAGTGCTTAAAGGATTCATTATCTTTACAAGTATTGGAATTACCAAAAAGATAATGCCTGAAAGTTAATTGATAGACCAACCTCTAGAAGTGCGCTTATAGCGTACTACTAACATTCTACAAGGTACCTTGACCTTTAAGTCATTGAATTAACACATAATCACATACAGAAGGCCTAACCTTAAGAAGATGGGAGACATCGTTCTAGCCATGCAAAACCACATGAATTGAGCTGTATAGTCTATAGAAGATAAATCAACCCTACTCTTTTCTTTTTTGGAGCCATCTTCATGAATCCAAAATGCGAAGTCCCAAAAAAAAAATAAAAAAAAATAAAGGAATGCAAAATGAGAAAGTTGACTGAGTGACAAAACAAAAAACAAAAAGACTTTAAATGCATGAACGAAAAGTTATAGTCATCATAATGTTAATTAATTGAAGTGGATTGAGTCATGTATAGTAAAACACAATAAATTCTTAACAATCGTCCTGATGACGTGACACACGACCTCTACCAATAATTTTGACATGTGGTTCTTTAAACTTTGAATGATGTAACATGAAGATCAGAGAAAACAAATTCTAGCCATGCAATAAAGTATGAATTGAATCCAAGAGCCCATACGATAATTTTTCTTAGAGGACAACCAAAATATTTTTCTTGCAGCCCAAGATAAAACTATTATCATTGATGTGCCATAAATAAAATAAAATAAAAAATTTCAAAGTTTGACATACCCACATACATATTTTGGTGCATTAGCTTAAGAAAATTCAAAATTAAATTTTTTCCTAGGTTCTTCGTAAAAAGTTCATCATCCTGTCAGTTACAGATGAGTGCTTAAAGGGTTCATCATCTTTACAAGTTTTGGAATTTCCAAAAAGATAATGCCAGATAGTTAATTGATAGGCCAACTTCTAGAAGTGCGCTTAGAGCTTACTACTAACTTTCCACAAGGTACCCTGACCTTTAAGTCATCGAATTAACACATAATCACATACAGAAGGCCTAACTTTAAGAAGATGGGAGACAACGTTCTAGCCACGCAAGACCACAGGAATTGAACTGTAGAGTCTACAAAAGATAAATCAGCCCTATTCTTTTCTTATTCGGAGCCATCTTCAAGAATCCAAAATGTGAAGTCTCGAGAAAATAAATAAATAAATAAAGGAATGCAAAATGAATAAAGTTGACTGAGTGACAAAATCGAAAACAAAAAGACTTTAAATGCACGAACGAAAAATTATAGTCATGATAATGTTAATGAATTGAAGTGGATTGAGTCATGTATAGTAAAACACAATAAATTCTTAACTGTCGTCCTGATGACGCGACACATGACCTCCACCAATAATCTTGACATGTGGTTCTTTAAACTTTGAATGATGTAACTTGAAGATCATAGAAAACAAATTCTAGCCATGCATTAAAGTATGAATCGAATGCAAGAGCCCATACGATACTTTTTCTTAGGAGACAACCAAAATATTTTTCTTGCAGCCCAAGATAAAACAATTATCATTGATGTGCAATAAATAAAATTAAAAAAAAAATCTCAAAGTTTGACATAGCCACATACATATGTTGGTGCATTAGCCTAAAACAATTTAAAATTAAATTTTTTGCTAGGTAGTTCTTAAAACATACATCATCTTGTCGATTACGGATGAGTGCTTAAAGGATTCATTATCTTTACAAGTATTGGAATTACCAAAAAGATAATGCCTGAAAGTTAATTGATAGACCAACCTCTAGAAGTGCGCTTATAGCGTACTACTAACATTCTACAAGGTACCTTGACCTTTAAGTCATTGAATTAACACATAATCACATACAGAAGGCCTAACCTTAAGAAGATGGGAGACATCGTTCTAGCCATGCAAAACCACATGAATTGAGCTGTATAGTCTATAGAAGATAAATCAACCCTACTCTTTTCTTTTTTGGAGCCATCTTCATGAATCCAAAATGCGAAGTCCCAAAAAAAAAATAAAAAATAAATAAAGGAATGCAAAATGAGAAAGTTGACTGAGTGACAAAACAAAAAACAAAAAGACTTTAAATGCATGAACGAAAAGTTATAGTCATCATAATGTTAATTAATTGAAGTGGATTGAGTCATGTATAGCAAGACACAATAAATTCATAACATTCGTCCTAATGACGTGACGCACGACCTCCACCAATAATCTTGAAGATCGGAGAAAACAAATTCTAGCCATGCAATAAAGTATGAATTGAATCCAAGAGCCCACAGGATACTTTTGCTTAGGGGATAACCAAAATATTTTCCTGCAGCCCAAGATAAAACTATTATTATTGATGTGCAATAAAAAAAAAAAAAATCAAAGCTTGACATAGCCACATACATATGTTGGTGCATTAGCCTAAAAAAATTTAAAATTAAATTTTTTGCCAGGTAGTTCTTAAAACATTCATCATCCTGTTAGTTACGAATGAGTGCTTAAAGGATTCATTATCTTTACAAATATTGGAATTACAAAAAAGATAATGCCTGAAAGTTAATTGATAGACCAACTTCTAGAAGTGCGCTTATAGCATACTACTAACATTCCACAAGGTACCTTGACCTTTAAGTCATTGAATTAACACATAATCACATACAGAAGGCCTAACTTTAAGAAGATGGGAGACATCACTCTAGCCAGGCAAAACCAAAGGAATTGAGCTGTAGTGTCTATAGAAGATAAATCAACCCTACTCTTTTCTTTTCTGGAGCCATCTTCATGAATCCAAAATGCGAAGTCTCAAAAAAATAAAAATAAATAAAGGAATGCAAAATGAGAAAGTTGACTGAGTGACAAAACAAAAAACAAAAAGACTTTAAATGCATGAATGAAAAATTATAGTCATCATAATGTTAATTAATTGAAGTGGACTGAGTCATGTATAGTAAAACACAATAAATTCTTAACAGTTGTCCTGATGACGTGACACACGACCTCTACCAATAATTTTGAGATGTGGTTATTTAAACTTTGAATGATGTAACTTGAAGATCAGAGAAAACAAATTCTAGCCATGCAATAAAGTAGGAATTGAATCCAAGACCCCATACGATACTTTTTCTTAGGGGACAACCAAAATATTTTTCTTGCAGCCCAAGATAAAACTATTATCATTGATGTGCCATAAATAGAATAAAATAAAAAATCTCAAAGTTTGACATACCCACATACATATTTTGGTTCATTAGCTTAAGAAAATTCAAAATTAAATTTTTTGCTAGGTACTTCTTAAAAAGTTCATCATCCTGTCAGTTACAGATGAGTGCTTAAAGGGTTCATCATCTTTACAAGTATTGGAATTTCCAAAAAGATAATGCCTGATAGTTAATTAATAGGGCAACTTTTAGAAGTGCGCTTAGAGCTTACTACTAACTTTCCACAGGGTACCCTGACCTTTAAGTCATCGAACTAACACATAATCACATACAGAAGGCCTAACTTTAAGAAGATGGGAGACATCATTCTAGCCACGCAAAACCACAGGAATTGAGCTGTAGAGTCTACAGAAGATAAATCAGCCCTATTCTTTTTCTTTTCTAGAGCCATCTTCATGAATCCAAAATGCGAAGTCTCGAGAAAATAAATAAATAAATAAAGGAATGCAAATTGAGAAAGTTGACTGAGTGACAAAACAAAAATCAAAAAGACTTTAAATGCACGAACGAAAAATTATAGTCATGATATTGTTAATTAATTGAAGTGGACTGAGTCATGTATAGTAAAACAGAATAAATTCTTAACTGTCATCCTAATGACGTGACACACGACCTCCACCAATAATCTTGGCATGTGGTTCTTTAAACTTTGAATGATGTAACTTGAAGATCAGAGGAAACAAATTCTAGCCATGCAATAAAGTATGAATTGAATCCAAGACCCCATACGATACTTTTTCTTAGGGGACAACCAAAATATTTTTCTTGCAGCCCAAGATAAAACTATTATCATTGATGTGCCATAAAATAAAATAAAAAATCTCAAAGTTTGACATACCCACATACATATTTTGGTTCATTAGCTTAAGAAAATTCAAAATTAAATTTTTTGCTAGGTACTTCTTAAAAAGTTCATCATCCCGTCGCCATGTATGAGTGCTTAAAGGGTTCATCATCTTTACAAGTATTGGAATTTCCAAAAAGATAATGCCTGATAGTTAATTAATAGGGCAACTTCTAGAAGTGCGCTTAGAGCTTACTACTAACTTTCCACAGGGTACCCTGACCTTTAAGTCATCGAACTAACACATAATCACATACAGAAGGCCTAACTTTAAGAAGATGGGAGACATCGTTCTAGCCACGTAAAACCACAGGAATTGAGCTGTAGAGTCTACAGAAGATAAATCAGCCCTATTCTTTTTCTTTTCTAGAGCCATCTTCATGAATCCAAAATGCGAAGTCTCGAGAAAATAAATAAATAAATAAAGGAATGCAAATTGAGAAAGTTGACTGAGTGACAAAACAAAAATCAAAAAGACTTTAAATGCACGAACGAAAAATTATAGTCATGATATTGTTAATTAATTGAAGTGGACTGAGTCATGTATAGTAAAACAGAATAAATTCTTAACTGTCATCCTAATGACGTGACACACGACCTCCACCAATAATCTTGGCATGTGGTTCTTTAAACTTTGAATGATGTAACTTGAAGATCAGAGGAAACAAATTCTAGCCATGCAATAAAGTATGAATTGAATCCAAGACCCCATACGATACTTTTTCTTAGGGGACAACCAAAATATTTTTCTTGCAGCCCAAGATAAAACTATTATCATTGATGTGCCATAAATAAAATAAAATAAAAAATCTCAAAGTTTGACATACCCACATACATATTTTGGTTCATTAGCTTAAGAAAATTCAAAATTAAATTTTTTGCTAGGTACTTCTTAAAAAGTTCATCATCCTGTCAGTTACAGATGAGTGCTTAAAGGGTTCATCATCTTTACAAGTATTGGAATTTCCAAAAAGATAATGCCTGATAGTTAATTAATAGGGCAACTTCTAGAAGTGCGCTTAGAGCTTACTACTAACTTTCCACAGGGTACCCTGACCTTTAAGTCATCGAACTAACACATAATCACATACAGAAGGCCTAACTTTAAGAAGATGGGAGACATCGTTCTAGCCACGTAAAACCACAGGAATTGAGCTGTAGAGTCTACAGAAGATAAATCAGCCCTATTCTTTTTCTTTTCTAGAGCCATCTTCATGAATCCAAAATGCGAAGTCTCAAGAAAATAAATAAATAAAGGAATGCAAAATGAGAAAGTTGACTGAGTAACAAAACAAAAAACAAAAATACTTTAAATGCACGAACGAAAAATTATTGTCATCATAATGTAATTGTAGTGGACTGAGTCATGTATATTAAAACACAATAAATTCTTAACAGTTGTCCTGATGACGTGACACACGACCTCCACCAATAATCTTGACTTTTGGTTCTTTAAACTTTGAATGATGTAACTTGATGATCGGAGAAAATAAATTCTAGCCATGCAATAAAGTATGAATTGAATCCTAGAGTTGATACGATACTTTTTCTTAGGGGACAACCAAAATATTTTTCTTGTAGCCCAAGATAAAACTATTATCATTGATGTGCAATAAATAAATAAATAACAAATCTCAAAGTTTGACATACCCACATACATATCTTGGTGCATTAGCTTAAAAAAAATTAAATATTAAATTTTTTGCTAATTAGTTCTTGAAAGATTCATCATCTTGTCAGTTATAGAAGTGTGCTTAAAAGATTCATCATCTTGACTTGAATTTAAATTTCCAAAAAGATAGTGCATGAAACTTAATTGATAGACCAACTTCTAGAAGTGTGCTTAGAGCTTACTACTAACATTCCACAAGGTATATTGACCTTTAAGGCATCGAATTAACACATAATTATATATAGAAGGCCTAACTTCGAGAACATGGGAGACATCATTCTAGCCATGCAAAACCACAAGAATTGAGCTGTAGAGTCTACAGAAGATAAATCGGCCCTATTCTTTTCTTTTCAATAGGCATCTTCAAGAATCCAAAATTAGAATCCTCAAAAATAAAAAGAAAGGAATCCAAAATTGTGTGGGATTTCACAATTCGCTCCAAGACCAATGGGCTTGGTCTGCGATCGAGTGCTATAAAAGATTTGTGCCCCTTCATCCTTCATCAATTGGTCGTTGGATGGATTGGTAAGGCACACGGTCCGACAAGTGGTATCAAAGCCAAGGTTATAGGTTTGAGTCGTTGGAGCCGCATTATGAGGGAGGGATTGTGAAGGATTTCACAATTCGCTCCCATACCAATGGGCTTGGTCTACGATCGAGTGCTATAATAGATTTGTGCCCCCTCATCCTTCACCAATTGGTCATTGGATGGATTGGTAAGGCACACGGTCTGACAATGAGAAAGTTGACTAAGTGACAAAACAAAAAACAAAAAGACTTTAAATTCACGAGCGAAAAATTATAGTCATCATAACATTAATTAATTGAAGTGGACTGAGTCATGTATAGCAAAACACAATAAATTCATAACAGTCATCCTCATGATGTGACACTCGACCTCCACCAATAATCTTGACTTCTAGGTCTTTAAACTTTGAAAGACGTAACTTGAAGATGAGAAAAAACAAATTGTAGCCATGCAATAAAGTATGAATTGAATCCTAGAGCCAATAGGATACTTTTGCTTAGGGGCATATCGAAAATATTTTTCTTGGAGCCCCAAATAAAACTATTATCATTGATGTGCAATTAAAAAAAAAAAAAAAAAACTCAAAGTTTGGCATAGCTACATACATATCTTGGTGCATTAGCTTAAAAATTTTAAATATTACATTTTTTACTATTTTGTGCTCAATAGATTCATCATCTTGTCAGTTATAGAAGTGTGCTTGAGAGATTCATCATCTTGACAAGTATTGGAAGTTTCGAAAAGATAATGCATGAAAGTTAGTTGATAGACCAACTTCTAGAAGTGTACATAGAGCATACTACTAACATTCCACAGGGGATCTCGACCTTCAAGTCATCTAATAAACACATAATCACATATAGATGGTCGAACTTCAAGAAGATGAGAAATATCATTCTAGCCACGCAAAACCATAGGAATTGAACTCTAGAATCTACTGAACACAAATCAGCCCTATTTTTTTCTCTTCTGCAGGCATCTTCAAGAATCCAAAATGAGAATCCTCAAAAAAAAAAAAAAAAAGAATCCAAAATGGGAAAGTTGACTAAGTGACAAAACAAAAAACAAAAAGACTTTAAATGCACGAACGAAAAATTATAGTCATCATTATATTAATAAATTGAAGTGGACTGAGTCTCGTATAGCAAAAACCCATTATAGTCATAACAGTCATCCTCATGATATGACACTTGACCTCCAGTAATAATCTTGACTTCTGAGTCTTTAAGCTCTGAAAGGCATAACTTGAAGATGAGAGCGAAGAAATTCTAGCCATGCAATAAAGTATGAATTGAATCCTAGAGCCCAAAGGATACTTTTGCTTTGGAGCATAGCCAAAAAAAATTTCTTGGAGCCCGAGATAAAACTTTTAACTTTGATGTGTACTTTTTTTTTTAAATCTTAAAGTTCAACATACTTACATACATATCTTGGTGCATTAGCTAAAAAAAATTAAATATTAATTTTTTTTGCTACATAGTCCTTAAAAGATTCATCATCTTGTCAGTTACAAAAGTGTGCTTAAAAGATTCATCATCTTTACTAGTATTGAAATTTCCAAAAAGATAATACCTGAAAGTTAATTGATAGACCAACTTCTGGAAGTGCGCTTAGAGCTTACTACTAACATTCCACAAGGTATCTTGACCTTTAAGTCATCGAATTAACACATAATCACATATAGAAGGCCTAACTTCAAGAAGATGGGAGACATCGTTCTAGCCATGCAAAGCCACAGGAATTGAACTGTAGAGTCTACAGAAGATAAACAAGCCCTATTCTTTTCTTTTCTATAGGCATCTTCAAGAATCCAAAATGAGAATACTCAAAAAAAAAAAAAAAAAAAAAAAGAAGAAGAAAAGAAACCAAAATGAGAAAGTTGACTGAGTGACAAAACAAAATACAAAAAGACTTTAAATGCACGAATGAAAAATTGTAGTCATCATAATATTAATTAATTGAAGTGGACTGAGTCATGTATAGCAAAACACAGTAAATTCATAACAATCGTCCTCATGACATGACAATCGACCTCGACCAATAATCTTGACTTTTGGGTCTTCAAACTTTGAAAGACGTAACTTGAAGATGAGAGAAAACAAATTCTAGCCATGCAATAAAGTATGAATTGAATCCTAGAGCCCATAGGATACTTTTCCTTAGGGGCAAAACCAAAATATTTTTCTTGGAGCCCCAGATAAAACTGTTATCTTTGATGAGCAATTTTAAAAAACAAACTTAAAGTTTGGCATAGCTAGATACATATCTTGATGCATTAGCTTAAAAAATTAAATATTCAATTTTTTGCTAATTAGTTCTTGAAAGATTCGTCATTTTGTTAGTTACAGAAGTGTGCTTAAAAGATTTATCATCTTGACTAGAATTGGAATTTCCAAAAAGATAATGCATGAAATTTATTTGATAGAAAAACTTCTAGAAGTGTTCTTAGAGCTAACTACTAACATTCCACATGGTATATTGATGTTTAAGTCATCGAATTAACACATAATCACAAATAGAAGGCCTAACTTCAAGATCATGGGAGACATTGTTCTAGCCATGCAAAGCCACAGGAATTGAATTGTAGAGTCTACAGAAGATAAATCAGCCCTTATTCTTTTCTTTTCTATAGGCACCTTCAAGACTCCAAAATGAGAATCCTCAAAAAAAAAAAAAAAAAAAAGGAAAACAAAATGAGAAAGTTGACTGAGTGACAAAACAAAGTACAAAAAGACTTTAAATCCACGAACAAAAAATTATAGGCATCATAATATTAATTAATTGAAGTGGATTGAGTCATGTATAGCATAACACAATAAATTCATAACAGTCGTTCTCATGACGTGACAGTCGACCTCCACCAATAATCTTGACTTTTGGGTCTTCAAACTTTGAAAGATGTAACTTGAAGATGAGAGAAAACAAATTCTAGCCATGCAATAAAGTATGAATTGAATCCTAGAGCCCATAGGATACTTTTGCTTAGGGGCATAACCAAAATATTTTTCTTGGAGCCCGAGATAAAACTACTATCTTTGATGTGCAATATAAAAAATAATAATAATAATGCATGAGAGTTAATTGATAGGCCAACTTCTAGAAGTGTGCTTAGAGCTAACTACTAACATTATATTCATCATTATATTAATTATTTGAAATGGACTGAGAAAGTTGACTAATTGACAAAACAAAAAAATAAAAAATGAACGAACAAAAAATTATATTCATCATTATATTAATTAATTGAAATGGACTGAGTCATGTATAGCAAATCACAATAAATTCAAAACAGTCTTCCTCATGATATGACACTCGACCACCACCAATCATGTAGACTTCTAATTCTTTAAACTTTGAAAGATGTAACTTGAAGATGAGAGAAAACAAATTCTAGCCATGCAATGAATTACAAAATTGAATCCTAGAGCCCATAGCATAGTTGTGCTTAGTGGCATAGCCAAATTTTTTTTCTAGGAGCCCGAGATAAAACTATAATCTTTGATGTGCAATTTAAAACAAAAAAAAAACAAAAACAAAAAAAAACCCAAAGTTCGGCATACCTACATACATATCTTGGTGCATTAGCTTAAAAAAATTAAATATTAATTTTTTTGCTAAATAGTTCTTAAAAGATTCATCATCTTGTCAGTTACAAAAGTGTGCTAAAAGATTCATCATCTTGACTAGAATTGGAATTTACAGAAAGATAATGCATGATGGTTAATTGATAGACCAACTTCTAGAATTGTTCTTAGAGCTTAGTACTAACATTCCACAAGGTATCTTGACCTTTAAGTCATCGAATTAACACACAATCACATATAGAAGGCTAACTACAAGAAGATGGGAGACATCGTTCTTGCCATGCAAAACCACATGAATTTAACTATATAGTCTACAGAAGATGAATCGGCCCTATTCTTTTCTTTTCTGTAGGCATCTTCAAGATTCCAAATTGAGAATCCTCAAAAAAAAAAAAAAAAGGAATCCAAAGTGAGAAAGTCAATTGAGTGACAAAACCAAAAACGAAAAGACTTTAAATGCATGAACGAAAAATTATAGTCATCATTATATTAATAAATTGTAGTGGACTGAGTCACGTATAGCAAAAACCCATTATATTCATAACAGTCTTCATATGATATGACACTTGACCTCCACTAGTAATCTTGACTTCTGAGTCTTTAAGCTCTAAAAGACATAACTTGAAGATGAGAGAAAAGAAATTCTAGCCATGCAATAAAGTGTGCATTGAATCCTAGAGCCCATAGGATACTTTTGCTTTGGAGCATAGCCAAAACATTTTGCTTGGAGCCCGAGATGAAACTATTAACTTTGATGTGTAATTTTTTTTTTTTAAAATCTCAAAGTTCGACATACCTACATACATATCTTTGTGCGTTAGCTAAAAAAAATTAAATATTAAATATTTTGCTAAGTAGTTCTTAAAAGATTCATCATCTTGTTAGTTACAGAAGTGTGCTTAAAGGATTCATCAGCTTGACTAGTATTGGAATTTCCAAAAAGATAATGCATGAGAGTTAATTGATAGACCAACATCTAGAAGTGTGCTTAGAGCTAACTACTAACATTCCACAAGGTATCTTGACCTTGAAGTCATCGAATTAACACATAATCTCATATAGAAGGCCTAACTTCAAGAAGATGGGAGACATCGTTCTAGTCATGCAAAACCACAGGAATTGAACTGTAGAGTCTACAGACAATAAATCAGCCCCACTCATTTCTTTTCTGTAGGCATCTTCAAGAATCCAAAATGAGAATCCAAAAAAAAAAAAGGAATCCAAAATGAGAAAGTTGACTTAGTGACAAAATAAAAAACGAAAAACATTAAATGCACGAACGAAAATTTATATTCATCATTATATTAATGCGAAAGTTGACACTCGACCACCACCAATCATGTAGACTTCTAATTCTTTAAACTTTGAAAGATGTAACTTGAAGATGAGAGAAAACAAATTCTAGCCATGCAATGAATTACAAATTGAATCCTAGGGCCCATAGCATAGTTGTGCTTAGTGGCATAGCCATTTTTTTTTTCTAGGAGCCCGAGATAAAACTATAATCTTTGATGTGCAATTTAAAAAAAAAAAAAAAAAAAAAAAAAAAAAAAAAAAAACCCAAAGTTCGGCATACCTACGTACATATCTTGGTGCATTAGCTTAAAAAAATTAAATATTAATTTTTTGCTAAATAGTTCTTAAAAGATTCATCATCTTGTCAGTTACAGAGTGTGCTTAAAAGATTCATCATCTTGACTAGTATTGGAATTTCCAAAAAGATAATGCATGAGAGTTAATTGATAGACCAACATCTAGAAGTGTGCTTAGAGCTAACTACTAACATTCCACAAGGTATCTTCACCTTTAAGTCATCGAATTAACACATAATCACATATAGAAGGCCTAACTTCAAGAAGATGGGAGACATCGTTCTGGCCATGCAAAACCACAGGAATTGAACTGTAGAGTCTACAGACGATAAATCAGCCCCACTCATTTCTTTTCTGTAGGCATCTTCAAGAATCCAAAATGAGAATCCCATAAAAAAAAAAAAAAAAAGGAATCCAAAATGAGAAAGTTGACTGAGTGACAAAATAAAAAACAAAAAACATTAAATGCACGAACAAAAAATTATATTCATCATTATATTAATTAATTGAAGTGGACTGAGTCATGCATAGCAAATCACAATAAATTCAAAACAGTCGTCCTCATGATATGATACTCAACCACCACCAATCATCTAGACTTCTAATTCTTTAAACTTTGCAATATGTAACTTGAAGATGAGAGAATACAAATTCTAGCCATGCAATGAATTACAAATTGAATCCTAGAGCCCATAGGATAGTTGTGCTTAGTGGCATAGCCAAATTTATTTTCTAGGAGCCCGAGATAAAACTATTATATTTGATGTACAATTTAAAAAAAAAAAAAAAAAAAAAAAACTCAAAGTTCGGCATACCTACATACATATCTTGGTGCATTAGCGTAAAATAATTAAATATTAACTTTTTTGCTAATTAGTTCTTAAAAGATTCATCATCCTGTCAGTTAGAGAAGTGTGCTCAAAAGATTCATCATCTAATTTACACATAATCACATATAGAAGGCCAAACTTCAAGAAGATGAGATATATCATTCTAGGCACGCAAAATCATTGGAATTGAACTCAATAGTCTACATAAGACAGATCTGCCCTATTTTTTTCTTTTCTGTAGGCAGCTTCAAGAATCCAAAATGAGAATCCTCAAGAAAAAAAAGAAAAAGAAAAAGAAAAACATCCAAAATGAGAAAGTAGATTGAGGGACAAAACAAAAAACAAAAAGACATTAAATGCATGAACGGAAAATTATAGTCATCGTTATATTAATTAATTGAAGTTGACCGAGTCATGTATAACAAAACCCAATAAATTCATAACAATCGTCCTCATGATATGACACTCGACCTCCACCAATCATCTTGACTTCTATGTCTTTAAACTCTGAAGGGCGTAACTTGAAGAAAAGAGAAAACAAATTCTAGTCATGCAATAAAGTATGAATTGAATCCTAGAGCCCATATGATGCTTACTCTTAGGGGCATTGTCAAAACTGTTTTCTTGGAGCTGAGGATAAAAGTAATATATTTGATGTGCAATTTAAAAAAAAAAAACTCAAAGTACGGCATACCTACATCCATATCTTGGTGCATTATCTTAAAAAAATTAAATATTAAATTTTTTGCTAATTAGTTCTTAAAAGATTCATCATCTTGTCAGCTACAGAAGTGTGCTTAAAAGATTCATCATCTTGACAAGTATTGGAATTTCCAAAAAGATAATACCTGAAAGTTAATTGATAGACCAACTTCTAGAAGTGCGCTTAGAGCTTACTACTAACATTCCACAAGGTATCTTGACCTTTAAGTCATCGAATTAACACATAATCACATATAGAAGGCCAAACTTCAAGAAGATGGGAGACATCGTTCTAGCCATGCAAAACCACAGGAATTGAACTATAGAGTCTACAGAAGATAAACCAACCCTATTCTTTTCATTTCTGTAGGCAACTTCAAGAATCCAAAATGAGAAACCTCAAAAAGAAAAAAAAAAAGAAAGGAATCCAAAATGAGAAAGTTGATTGAGTGATAAAACAAAAAACAAAAAGACTTTAAATGCGTGAACGAAAAATTATAGTCATCATAACATTAATTAATTGAAGTGGACTGAGTCATGTATAGCAAAACACAATAAATTCAAAACAGTCGTCCTCACGATGTGACACTCGACCACCACCAATAATCTTGACTTCTTGGTCTTTAAACTTTGAAAGACGTAACTTGAAGATGAGAAAAAACAAATTGTAGCCATGCTATAAAGTATGAATTGTATCCTAAAGCCCATAGGATACTTTTGCTTAGGGGCATAACCAAAATATTTTTTTTGGAGCCTAGATAAAACAATTATCTTTGATGTGCAATTTAAAAAATAAAATAAAATAAAATAAAAACTCAAAGTTTGGTATAGCTACACACATATCTTGGTGCATTAGCTTAAAAAAATTAAATATTAATTTTTTTTTGCTAATTAGTTCTTTAAAGATTCATCATCTTGTCAGTTACAGAAGTGTGCTTAAACGATTCATCATCTTGACTAGTATTGGAATTTCCAAAGAGACAATGCATGAAAGTTAATTGATAGACCAACTTCTAGAAGTGTGCTTAGTGCTTACTACTAAAATTCCACAAGGGATCTCGACCTTTAAGTCATCTAATTAACACATAATCACTTATAGAAGGTCAAACTTCAAGAAGATGAGAAATGTCATTCTAGCCACACAAAACCATATGAATTGAACTCTAGAGTCTACAGAACATAAACTAGCCCCATTCTTTTCTTTTCTATAGGCATCTTCAAGAATACAAACTGACAAATCCTCAAAAAAAAAAAAAAAAAAAAAAAAAGTAATCCAAAATGAGAAAGTTGATTGAGTGACAAAACCAAAAACAGAAAGACTTTAAATGCACGAACGAAAAATTATATTCATGATTATATTAATTAATTGAAGTGGACTGAGTCATGTATAGAAAAAAAAATTCATAACAGTCGTCTTCATGATATGACACTCGACCTCCACCAATCATCTAGACTTCTAATTCTTTAAACTTTGCAATATGTAACTTGAAGATGAGAGAATACAAATTCTAGCCATGCAATGAATTACAAATTGAATCCTAGAGCCCATAGGATAGTTGTGCTTAGTGGCATAGCCAAATTTATTTTCTAGGAGCCCGAGATAAAACTATTATATTTGATGTACAATTTAAAAAAAAAAAAAAAAAAAAAACTCAAAGTTCGGCATACCTACATACATATCTTGGTGCATTAGCGTAAAATAATTAAATATTAACTTTTTTGCTAATTAGTTCTTAAAAGATTCATCATCCTGTCAGTTAGAGAAGTGTGCTCAAAAGATTCATCATCTAATTTACACATAATCACATATAGAAGGCCGAACTTCAAGAAGATGAGATATATCATTCTAGGCACGCAAAATCATTGGAATTGAACTCAATAGTCTACATAAGACAGATCTGCCCTATTTTTTTCTTTTCTGTAGGCAGCTTCAAGAATCCAAAATGAGAATCCTCAAGAAAAAAAAGAAAAAGAAAAAGAAAAACATCCAAAATGAGAAAGTAGATTGAGGGACAAAACAAAAAACAAAAAGACATTAAATGCATGAACGGAAAATTATAGTCATCGTTATATTAATTAATTGAAGTTGACCGAGTCATGTATAACAAAACCCAATAAATTCATAACAATCGTCCTCATGATATGACACTCGACCTCCACCAATCATCTTGACTTCTATGTCTTTAAACTCTGAAGGGCGTAACTTGAAGAAAAGAGAAAACAAATTCTAGTCATGCAATAAAGTATGAATTGAATCCTAGAGCCCATATGATGCTTACTCTTAGGGGCATTGTCAAAACTGTTTTCTTGGAGCCGAGGATAAAAGTAATATATTTGATGTGCAATTTAAAAAAAAAAACTCAAAGTACGGCATACCTACATCCATATCTTGGTGCATTATCTTAAAAAAATTAAATATTAAATTTTTTGCTAATTAGTTCTTAAAAGATTCATCATCTTGTCGGCTACAGAAGTGTGCTTAAAAGATTCATCATCTTGACAAGTATTGGAATTTCCAAAAAGATAATACCTGAAAGTTAATTGATAGACCAACTTCTAGAAGTGCGCTTAGAGCTTACTACTAACATTCCACAAGGTATCTTGACCTTTAAGTCATCGAATTAACACATAATCACATATAGAAGGCCAAACTTCAAGAAGATGGGAGACATCGTTCTAGCCATGCAAAACCACAGGAATTGAACTATAGAGTCTACAGAAGATAAACCAACCCTATTCTTTTCATTTCTGTAGGCAACTTCAAGAATCCAAAATGAGAAACCTCAAAAAGAAAAAAAAAAGAAAGGAATCCAAAATGAGAAAGTTGATTGAGTGATAAAACAAAAAACAAAAAGACTTTAAATGCGTGAACGAAAAATTATAGTCATCATAACATTAATTAATTGAAGTGGACTGAGTCATGTATAGCAAAACACAATAAATTCAAAACAGTCGTCCTCACGATGTGACACTCGACCACCACCAATAATCTTGACTTCTTGGTCTTTAAACTTTGAAAGACGTAACTTGAAGATGAGAAAAAACAAATTGTAGCCATGCTATAAAGTATGAATTGTATCCTAAAGCCCATAGGATACTTTTGCTTAGGGGCATAACCAAAATATTTTTTTTGGAGCCTAGATAAAACAATTATCTTTGATGTGCAATTTAAAAAATAAAATAAAATAAAATAAAAACTCAAAGTTTGGTATAGCTACACACATATCTTGGTGCATTAGCTTAAAAAAATTAAATATTAATTTTTTTTTGCTAATTAGTTCTTTAAAGATTCATCATCTTGTCAGTTACAGAAGTGTGCTTAAACGATTCATCATCTTGACTAGTATTGGAATTTCCAAAGAGATAATGCATGAAAGTTAATTGATAGACCAACTTCTAGAAGTGTGCTTAGTGCTTACTACTAAAATTCCACAAGGGATCTCGACCTTTAAGTCATCTAATTAACACATAATCACTTATAGAAGGTCAAACTTCAAGAAGATGAGAAATGTCATTCTAGCCACACAAAACCATATGAATTGAACTCTAGAGTCTACAGAACATAAACTAGCCCCATTCTTTTCTTTTCTATAGGCATCTTCAAGAATACAAACTGACAAATCCTCAAAAAAAAAAAAAAAAAAAAAAAAGTAATCCAAAATGAGAAAGTTGATTGAGTGACAAAACCAAAAACAGAAAGACTTTAAATGCACGAACGAAAAATTATATTCATGATTATATTAATTAATTGAAGTGGACTGAGTCATGTATAGAAAAAAAAATTCATAACAGTCGTCTTCATGATATGACACTCGACCTCCACCAATCATCTTGACTTCTAATTCTTTAAACTTTGAAAGATGTAACTTGAAGATGAGAGAAAACAAATTCTAGCCATGCAATAAAGTACAAATTGAATCCTAGAGCCCACACGATACTTGTGCTTAGTGGCATAGTTTGAGATAAAACTATTATCTTTGATGTGCAATTTAAAAAAAAAAAAAAAAAAAAAAAAAAAAAAAACTCAAACTTCGGCATACCTACACACATATCTTGGTGCATTATCTTAAAAATATATATATATATATATATATATTAAATTTTTCGCTAATTTGTTCTTAAAAGATTCATCATCTTGTCAGTTACAAAAGTGTGCTTTAAAGATTCATCATCTTGTCAGTTATAGAAGTGTGCTTAAAAGATTCATCATCTTGACAAGTATTGGAATTTCCAAAAAGATAATGCCTGAAAGTTAATTGATAGACCAACTTCTAGAAGTGCACTTAGAGCTTACTACTAACATTCCATAGGATATCTTGACCTTTAAGTCGTCGAATTAAGACATAATCACATATAGAAGGCCTAACTTCAAGAAGATGGAGACATCGTTCTAGCCATGCAAAACCACAGGAATTGAACTGTAGAGTCTACAGAAGATAAATCAGTCCTATTCTTTTCTTTTCTGTAGGCATCTTCAAGAATCCAAAATGAGAATCCTCAACAAAAAAAAAAAAAATTCCAAAATGTGAAAGTTGACTTGGTGACAAGACGAAAAACAAAAAGACGTTAAATGCATGAACGATAAATTATAGTCATCATTATATTAATTAATTGAAGTGGACTGAGTCATGTATAGAAAACTCGATATATTCATAATTGTCGTCCTCATGATATGACACTCGACCTCCACCAATAATCTTGAGTTCTAAGTCTTTAAACTCTGAAAGACGTAACTTGAAGATGAGAGAGAACAATTTCTAACCACGCATTAAAGTATGAACTGAATCCTAGATCCCATAGGATAGTTTTTCTTAGGGGCATAGCCAAAATTTTTTTCTTTGAGCCCGAGATAAAACTATTATCTTTGATGTGCAATTAAAAAAAAAAAAAAACTTAAAGTTTGGCATACCTACATACATATCTTGGTGCATTAGCTTAAAAAAAAAAAAAATTCAATCTTTTACTAATTAGTTCTTAAAAGATTCATCATCTTGTCAGTCACTAATGTGTGCCCAAAAGATTCATCATCTTGACTAGTATTGGAATTTCAAAAAAGATAATGCATGGAAGTTAATTGATAGATGAAGTTCTAGAAGTGTGCTTAGAGCTTACTACTAACATTCCACAAGGTATCTTGACCTTTAAGTCATCGAATTAACACATAATCACATATAGAAGGCCTAACTTCAAGAAGGTGCGAGACATCGTTCCAGCCACGCAAAACCACAGGAATTGAACTCTAGAGTCTAGTGAAGATAAATCAGCCCCATTCTTTTCTTTTCTATTCCTCCAACCAAACAGGATGGCAAAAGTTGATTGATCCAACTTCTAGAATAGTGCTTTGTAAGTTAATTTGTATCATGTATCAATATCCATTTTCTATTCCTCCAACCAAACAGGATGGGAAAAGTTGATAGATCTAACTTCTAGAATAGTGCTTTGTAAGTTGGTATCAAGTATTAACATTCATTTTCTATTCCTCCAACTGAGTGGAATGGAAAAAGTTGATAGATCCAACTTCTAGAATAATAGTGCTCTGGAAATTTGTATCAAGTATCAACATCTATATAAAGCATCTTGACCTTTAATAAGTTTTTTAACTCTAGAAGTTGTAAATTCAAGAAGATGAGAGATAGTTCTAGCCATGCAATACCACGTGAATTGAAATCTTGATTGCAGAAAAGACTTATGCTTGTATGCAAATACAGTGACAAGCTAAGGTTTCACTTCAAAGGAAGGCAGAACTAAATATTAAGTAATAAAATTTAATTTATTGAAGAGTTTTAATTATTGTTAGGGATTCAATTAGGCTTTAATTAAATTATAAGCCTATTCAATTTTTTTTCAGAATAAACAAAAATATGTTTTAATTAAAGAATAAAAATAAATACCCAATTATGATTTGATAACTTTAATATTTACTAAACAATAGACAGTATTTCCCCGTCATATAACTTTAATTTGATTATTTTTTTGTGATAACTTTAACAAGTAGTGAATAATAAATAAATAAAAACAACAGATTTCTGTACGTAGAGGGATTGAATCTTTCTTTCGGCCATTTAGATTTTAGACAATTATTGTGACAAAACTCTGGTCCTCAAGCTCAAAAGTCAAAACCTATTCTGCAGTGCCGAATGGCAGAATCAAAACGCAGGCGCAGCACAACAGCAGCGAGAAAAAAAAAAAAAAAAAGGGCTGTCGGTGATTGGATGATTTAGATCGGAGGAAAGGAAGCTTGAGCCAGGCAGCCAGGCCCAGCAACAGTGGAGAGAAAGAATGAGAGAGGCGGAGAGCAAGAGTAGAGAAAAAAGCAAAGCAAGAATGAGAAAGAGACGGTAAAATTTTTAGGGATCTGAGGTTTTTTATTTGTTTTGATTATTGATTGTTTTGTGGTTAATTTCTTAGACCGGATTTGTAGTTTATATTGTTGAATTTGGGTTTGTCTAGAGGATAATGATGTTATTTTTGGGACAATTGATATTATTTAGACCAAAAAAAAAATTTGTGCTACCAATGTTTAATCGGGTATAATAGAAATTTTGTTTTTTGGTAAAAAGAATGTGCCAGATTTTTTTAGATTCATTTGAAACCAAAATTTGTTTTTCCTATTACCTATTTTTTCTAAAATTTTGGGGCCTCTTTTCCACTTGTGGGCCTTAGGGAATTGCCTAATTCACCTCGGGGAAGGGCTAGCCCTGTTATTGTCTAAAGCCTCAATTGAAAGAAGATCTCACAACTATGACTAAGGGTGAGTTTGGTTGGGCTTTTTGAAAAAGTGCTTTTTCAAAAAGCTGAATGGTTGGTAAAAGCTGTTAAAAAGTACTTTTTGAAAAAGCTGAGTGTTTGGCTAGCACTTATAAAAGTTGCAGTTTGAGGAATAAATTACCAAAAAGGACAATGTATATATAAGGGAGTTTATTTCATATTTAAATCAACTACTTCATATACTTAAATCAATTTTTCTCTTTCTAAAAAGATTATTTTTTTCTCATCAATATTAGCTAATAGTAACCTATCACTTAAAATTTATTATGAAAGTATTGTGAAATTATTGTGATAGTTGATATTGATTTTAATTTGAACGTATTATTACAATTATTTTTTTCTCTTTCTAAAAAATTTATTTTTTTCTCACCAATATTAGCTAATAATAACCTACCACTTAAGATTTATTGTGAAAGTATTGTGAAAATATTGTGATAAAAATTGATACTGATTTTAATTTGAACATACTATTAAAATTATTTTTTTCTCATTCTAAAAAAATTATTTTTTTCTCACCAATATTAGCTAATAATACCCTACCCGTTAAAATTTATTGTGAAAATATTGTGATAAAAATTGATATTGATTTTAATTTGAACGTACTATTAATTTTTTTTTTTCACTTCTAAAAAAATTATTTTTTTCTCATCAATATTAACTAATAATAACTTACCACTTAAGATTTATTGTGAAAATATTGTGATAAAAATTGATACTGATTTTAATTTGAACGTAGTATTAAAATCATTTTTTTCTCTTTCTAAAAAAATTATTTTTTTCTCACCAATATTAGCTAATAATAACTTACCACTTAAAATTTATTATGAAAATATTGTGAAAGCATTTCCTTATTTTTTTCCTTTTTCTTTCCCTCTTTTTTTCTCCTCCACACACATACCCTTCTCTATTTTTTTTTTCCTCTTTTTTTCCCCTCCACACACGTACCCTTCTCTTTTCTATTTTTTGTCCTTCTTTCCCCTTTTCCCTATCACTTCCTCCAGAACCTTCATTCAGCAGAGCTCTTTCTTTCTTCCTTTTTTTTTTCTTCTTCTTCTTCTTCCTTTCTCTCTTTTCATTCCACAGAGCTCTTTCTTTTTTTTCTTTTTTCTTTTTTTTTTTTTCTTCTTCTTCTTTTTTCTCTTTTCTCTTACCACTTCGTCTGCAAGTTCTACTGTGCTTGATCTTTGCTGCGTGATTCTACTGTGCTTGATCTTGCTCCTGAACATTCCAGTTTCATTCCGCAGAGCTTTTTTTTTTTTTTTTTCTCTTCTACCTATGTGATTCTACTCTATGATTCTCTTTTCTCTTAAATATTATAAAAAAAATATTGTGCTATTCTCATTGATTTTGGAGGTGTGGGTGATGGATTACTGTGAGCACAAAGGGCAATGATAGGTTACTGTGACCAAATCAATGGGTGGACAGCTACTGCTTGATCTCTTCTGATTTATTGAAGGGCAATTTGGTAATTGCCAACTCACCCCCAACGGATCTATTAAACGCCCACGAACTTTTAACAAAATGGACCATCAGAGCTCCAAATATCAAACGAGCGTTCTTTTCATAAATATAAAACGCAACTTTTTCCAAAAAGTTGCATTTTATACTAACCAAACACTATTTTTGGGTTGACTTTTTTGAAAACGCAACTTTTGGGCTTCAAACGCTGAAACAAACAGGTACTAACCATTGAATGAATCTTGTGCTTTGACTTATTAATGGGTTTATTGTGTGTAAACTTCTTCTTACGTGGAGCCAGAAATTTTTCTTTAAGGCCAAGCGAAATATAAAAAAAAATTAAATAATAGAAAAACTTTCATTAGTGAAAAATATGTTTTATTTCAAAATTTAACATTAACTTAATAAAGTTTTGGCTTATGCTCTCTGGCGATAATACTAAAATAATTTATAAATGATTTAAAAAAATAATGAAAATTAGTAATTCGATTGTTGAGAAAAGAAGATTTAAACTCTCAATATCTTGAAAACACCATGGAGTATCAATTAAATTATAAGACTTTTTGCAATTTATAATTGATTCTTAACTAAATGTTTTTAAATATCTCTTTATGTGCAGTTAGACAAAACCAATCGACTGAGATATAAATTCGTCTCAGTAAAATAATTTTGCATGCTACTTGCTTAAATATAATTATTCAACATAATAAACAAGCATATAAAAATAACTTAATACAAATACTCAAACCATTGTTATCAAGTATAAACAGAAAAATTATTCAGCAAAAAAAAAAATATAAACATCAAAATACTTGGGCCATTTTAATACTAGTTTCACGTACTTGTGTGTGAAATTATCTTCCTTTTTTTTTGGGCTTTGGGCTGTTTCCCATTTGCACTAGAAATGGACCAGTAGCTGCTGGTCACTCTTCTTTTGGTAGGTGTCAATTTCTTCTAGTCATTGAAAATTTTGGTCACTTTTGGGCTTTCTTTGTCTTCAATTACCCAACAATAAGTTGTAGTGAACTGAAAGAGACCAAGGTGACAGTGTGACACTACTAGTACTATCCCAAATTGATAGGACCAATAAATATCAGTCTAGACGAACCCATCAAGTACCATCGTCCATCCCTCCTTAGCATGGACGATGGTAGAAGTGCCATAAGGAGGAGCATTCAATGCCTCAGATGTTACCAATCGGCCAAGAAGACCGTTGGAGACCCATCAAAGCCCACATAGAATGTGCCCATAGGCATTACAAAAGAAGCAATTATACCACCATGAATAGGGTACAATGGCTAGAAAGAATGAGAATTTATATAAGACACATCTCAGAGCTAAAGAAGATACATACATACACACTCGCTAAAACACTCTATTTGCTCTAGTTCTTATAAGTCCTCTCTACCATTTCTATTTACTAACTTTACCATCGAAGACTCCATGGCCGGCATCACACCGGTGACCACTTAGAGAGGATTCCATTCTTACTTTTACAGGTATAGAGATGAAGTCCATGCTGATCTATTTGGACAAACCTACTTGATTGACGATCTCAACAACATCAATTTGGCTCCATCTGTGGGAACGGCAATTTCGCACTTAGGTTTGAGAGTGTAGTTCCATTCAAATTTAGAGTCCAAATGGAGCACAGCACGCCGCAAGATTCTACAACATTAGCCTTGCAAATCCAAACACTCACAGAAAGCGTGAAGGAGCTCACGAGATAGAACCAAGAGATGAGATTGCAGCTTTAGCAAGGAGACAACCGTTTTAGGACCAACCAGAACGATGAGGGAGACAACCAAAGAGGGAATGACCACCAGAAACCAACTACTCCTGAGGGAGCAAACTCAAACCTCCTCAAGGAAATGAGAAGGGAAGTGGACGAGTTGAGAAGTGCAATAAGGGAAAAAATGAATTGGAGCCTAGAGAGGATGGTCAGGAGGACAAACAGCCCTTTACGACAACGGTCCTAAAGTGCTCAATGCCTTCAAAGTTTCATCTCCCACAGCTTGAGCAATTTGAGGGTCTGAAAGACCGTCTGGACCACCTCAACACCTTCAAGACAACTTTGGGCCTCCAACAGCCCCCTGGCGAGATACTATGCCGTTCCTTCCCTACCACTCTCAAAGGAGTAGCACGAGAGTGGTTCACTAAGCTACCAACGTCATCCATCGACAGCTTCGAGCAATTTAGTAATTCTTTTTTACGCCATTTTGTCGTGGACAACCAAAAAGGGAACGACCACCGGCAACCAACTACTCCTGAGGGAGCAAACTCAGACCTCCTCAGGGAAATGAGAAGGGAAGTGGACGAGTTGAGAAGTACAATAAGGGAAAAAATGAATTGGAGCCTAGAGAGGATGGTCAGGAGGACGAATAGCCCTTTACGACAGCGGTCCTAGAGTGCTCAATGCCTTCAAAGTTTCATCTCCCATAGCTCGAGCAATTTGATGGTCTGAAAGACCCTCTGGATCACCTCAACACCTTTAAGACAACTTAGGGCCTCCAACAGCCCCTTGATGAGATACTGTGCTGTTCCTTCCCTACCACTCTCAAAGGAGCAGCACAAGAGTGGTTCACTAAGCTACCAATGTCATCCATCGACAGCTTCGAGCAATTTGGTAATTCTTTTTTACACCATTTTGTTGGTGGACAATGCCTGAAAAGGCTGGCAGACCACTTGCTCACCATCAGGCAAGGGGAGAAGGAGGCCTTGAGGTCATATGTGAAACGTTTTACCAGAGAAACCTTAGAGGTATATGAAGTAGATGACAAAGAGCAGTTGACGACCTTCAAAGCCAGATTAAAGTCCAGAGAGTTCGTGGTCGCACTCGTGTAGAGCCCTCCTCAGATGATGGCAGAAAAATGCTCTTGAAAATGCTGAAGTGTATGAACGCTGAAGATACCCTAACAGCGATAAGGGACAAAGAGAAGCCCAGGGAGAGGGAAGAAAAGGAGAGGACCAAAGAGGATGAAAAAGAGAACGGGGGGATCGTCAGGGCACTGACGGGAACAAGCGAAAAGACGATAAAACCCCTCGGACAGTAAAATTTACCCCTTTAATTATGCCTGTTGACAAAATCTTAACGCAAATTAAGGACGAGCATTACCTCAAATGGCCAAGGCAACTCGTTCCGAGGGACGAAGACAACTCGTTCAACTGTCCACAGAGTGCAATAGGAGAAATAAAGATGATAACAGGAGGACCATCCACAGGTGGGTCTTTTAGATCTCTCAAGAAGGCGCAACAGAGGCAGGTAAATAGCATCTACAAAATACCACCCCTAAAACAAAGAAGGATGGACAGGGACATCCTATTCTCAGTAAAACATGCCAGAGGGGTAAAGTAGCCGCATGACGACCCCCTGGTCATAATGCTCATGATATGGGGGTTTAACACCAGGAGGATCCTTGTAGACAACGGTAGCTCTGCGGACATCATCTACCTCGCTGCTTTCCAACAGCTAAAGGTATATCTCGAAAGATTGCAACCTTTTGAGTCCCCCCCTGTTAGGTTTTGAGTTTTTAATGTTGGCAAACCATGACAAAAACTAAGTCTCATTGGTTTAGAATGGTCTACATTGAAGTCCAAGGCAAAAACTCATGTTTAGGATGAAAACAAATTGAGTTACAATATGTTTCGTTTGATTGGTACTCGATTGATCGAAAGTCATTCGATTGGTACTCGATCGATCGAAAGTCACATATTAGCAAAAATCAGCAAACGTAAAAAGGTCATAACTTAACCGTTTGAAGCCCAAATCGCGAGCCATTTTTTCCAAAATTTAAAGGACATTATAAGCTAACCTTAGGTAGGGTTTTCAGAGTTTTTTTAGAGAGATTAGAGTGCATCTTGTGCCACTTTTGTTGATCTAGGGTTTTATACCCAAAAGCTCTCTAAGGTTGTTGTTTTTGCTGTGTGTGTGAATCTCTTATGAGATCTAGAAGTGTTTGCCTTTATACACACTTAGGGTTATCAAGATCGAGATTGATGTCGAGAGCTTGGTGATTGTTTCAATTGTTGCATAAAGAGCTTAAAGAAATACAAGTGGTATACTTATGGATGCTGTGGATTTGAGAAAGAAGTAGTCCGTAGACTCGGAACTGTCACTTGGTCATGGTAGTAAGTTTTTTACTCGAGGTAGCAATAGGATGTTAGTGGTCTAAGTCACTATTGTAAAATTTTAATTCTTTCATAGTGGATCTATTTTACCTTAAGGATAGCTAGGTTAAATCCTCCCTAGGTTTTTTACCGGTTTGGTTTTCCTGAGTTATCATATCGCTGTGTTCTTTATTTTCCGCCACTTTAATATTTGTGATTGGTTTGTTTTAACCTAGAACTGAATAATTTATCTAAGTAATCACTTGGTTAATTAATTAGGTTAAACAATCTAGTTTTATGGGGATCTAAAACTGAACAAGTGGTATCAGAGCAGGTTAGCTCTTGTGTTAAATCTTTTGATCTAAGAGTTGATCTTGGATTCCTATTATCATGGATAATTTTAAGTGTCTTACTGTTTTTTGATTGTGATGATTTGAATAAAAAGTACACTGTTGTTTTTGTTGATCTTATTGATGCTTATGAAACTCTTCGTAAGGAATTATTGGAATCTATGAAAATTGCTAAGAAATTCAAAGAAGAGTTAAATTGGCTAATCTTGAAAATGAGGAATTGGTTGTAAGATTAGAAAAATCTAATAAAAAGAATGATTTTTTGAGAAATCAAATTTCCTCTCAAGATGAGAAGATGAAAAGCTTGGAACAAGAGTTAGTTGAATCGAAGGCTAAAATTGAAAATTTGACTGGTACCAAGCCTGCTGTTGATAACAGAAGTGTTTCTTGTCCTCTTAAGTCTAAAACTGAGAAAGTTTATATCCCTCCTTTCAAGAAGAATAATAAAGAAAAGACTTATTTTGCTAGGTTAGGCAAAGGTAAAAGTTTTGATGTAGACGCTGAAGTTTCTAAACCTATGTCTAAACCTATTGTTAGAGAGCATAAAAATATCTGTTCTTGTGCCTATCTATCACCTTTGTTTTATTGTTGGTCATATTAGACCAAATTGTTCTTTGTTGAGGTAAAAACCAAAATTTGAGACTAGATTTGCTATTAGGAATACTGATATTCCTAAATTTGTTCCTGTTTGTCACTTTTGTGGTGTCTCCGGTCACATTCGTCCTAATTGTCATAAATTGAAATTTAAACATTCTGTATTTCAATCTAGGATATGTGATGATATTTCTCCTGCCATACAAATTGTTTCATATTCTTTTGAAAAATTTAAGCTTGTTGACTTATGAAAGGAATTTGCAGGATTTCAGTCATTCTCAGAAGATTGGTGTAATCTCTCATATACACTCTGCTTCACATGGATTTTCACCTACAAACCTGTAGACTCGTGCTCTTTAGGTGAGAAAAGATTCTCTAAGGTGAGTGTTGTTTACTTGTTCTTGATTTAATTCTCTTAATTAATTGTGGACATGTTTTCTTTTAGTTTTTGATTGTTTTATTTTCTTAGGTTGTTTTGTTTAAAAAAAATAAAAAAACATTAAAAAATTTCAAAAAGACAAAAATATTTTATTTTGAGTCTTGTTTTATTTTTCTTGAGGATTACATGATTTATAATATCTCTCTTTCGATTTAGAACATGCTTGACATTGTGGAGAAACTTGAATAGTATGTGTTATATAAGTGCTATGCTATTTCTGATTTTGTGTGAGTATGTACTAGTTTGTAGATGTACTCATGGGTTAATTAAGAAATTGATATATCTTGTTTGTGTGCGCTCTATAGCTTTGTTAAGCACTATCATGCATAGCTTTGCATTGTTCTTTTAGCATAATGTGTGCTTTTTGTTTTTGGCCATAAAATTTTTTTAAACCAAAAAGATTTTTGTGTTTTGTATTACATATCATGAATTTGTAATCAAGGTTGGCCATATTATCTTTACATAACCTATTTATATACCTTGTTTAGCTTGGATGAACTTATTTTACTACACCTTGCTAGTTTTAGCTTTGTAGTGCATGTTGTGTAGGAGTTGTTTATAGTTTTTGATCACATGATTTTGATCTCGAAGTCACATGCTTTTGATTGTAAGGACTAAAAAATTTTAAGAGAAAGGCATAAATAATCATCTCACCACTGTTTACTAGCCAATCATGAACACCTTAGTGCATATAATAAGATTTTGTGCTCAAGAAAGTGTAGCACATGCACAAAAAGAACATAAGGTGTAGCCTCGATTTAAATAATAAAATTGGTATGTACATTATTGGACTATGATAAATTCAAATTGAAATAAAATTTGGTGTGTACATTATGAGGCAAATCAAGAAACTTAAATGATTGCAAGCTTGTTTTTTTGGAGATGTGAGAATTATATGATGTAACTCTTTAAGTGATAGTCACTTTCAAATTTATGTGATGAATAATGTAGAAATTGTGATTGATTACTATCTACTTATCACCTCACGTGTATCTCATGCTTTTATTAGTTGCACACACTACACAAGTTATTCTTTGCTAAGCTTTGTACATGGAATTGTGTGTGTATTTAGTTTGGCCATCCAAGATTATGTTTTCCACGGTGTTTGATGAAAAATATGTTTAATGGTTGGCAAAAATTATGTTTTTGATAATTAAAAACTTTGTTTGAAGTTTTGGGTTGAAAACTCATGTTTTTGAAAAACTTTTAAACTCATTCTCATGCATTTCATTCATGAAATTCCTTGGTTTGAGTAGTTTCTGCATAATCTTCAGTAGTTTTTCAAAAAATTCAAATTTTCAGAATTTCGATGATCGAATGTATTTTTTGACCGATCGAAAATCCCTTGATTTTTAATCATTGCTTTCTGCCTGACTCAATTGGTATTCGATCGATGCTTAACCGATCGAAACTGAAAAAATTTTAGTTTCTAAGTTTTTGACCAAATTTTTTTTATGCATCATTTATGTTTAGGATTCACATGCATTGCATTGTTTTTATTCATCTTGCAGTTTTGTAGTCATATCTCTCATTTTTTTCACACATAACATGCATACACTTTGTTAAATTGGGTACTCAACTTGGTTTTAAAATTGATTGATTAATTTTTGAGTCCTTTGTACATTTTAGTATATGCTATTTTTTATGTGTGAACTACATAAAATATCTATATATATATAATAGACGAAGTTGAGAGAAAGTTGGTTCCTGCATTTAAGGACGTGTTAACAAATAGGATAACTGCCTATTTAAAAGTCAGACACGTATGCAGTATTTTAAAAATATAGCAGCACGTTACAACGCTTGGCTTTTTAAACCCTGCCACGTCTACAATTAAAAAAAAAGTGTAAATTAAAAAGCAATACATTACATTGTTTGGTAACGCTATAACATTGTTTTAAAATGATAAATTATAATTTTTCACTACGTTAAAATACTGTTTGGAGCCTCCCAATATAAAAGGAAAAATAACCAGTTACAATACAATTAAAAGGATTGCAATACTCCCACACAAAAAAAAAAAAAGGATACAGATGAAGAAGGGGAGAGTTTGTAAGCCGTCAACCGTTCCCTCTCCAGACTTAGAACCGGTTCTGATACGTTTTTCTCCATTTTTTAAGATTTGGGTATGAAATCTTACTTTTTATTGAGTTTTTTTGTTGGATACGTTTAGACTTGATCTTGGTTTTGATTCGATCTTGGTTTTGATTCCTTTTTGTTTCTGGCTTTTGGGTTCTCCATGAAAATGTTTGTTTTCTCAATTTTTCAATATTCTTTTTTTCATATTTTGGATTATATAAATCACTAAGCCTTTCCCTGTTTTCTAATATTTGCGTTCATAGTTTTTTTTTTTTCTCCTTTCTGGGGTTTTGATTTGGAAAACCGGTTTTGCTGTTGATTCACCACCACTCTCCTCTTTTCACAGGTAACTTCTTTTCTCTTTTTTTCTCTCTTTGGAGCACTTGCCATTCAGATTTTTCTCTCTCACTCTTTGGGTTTTCAGTTTTGGTAGATATTTGGATTCCAATTGGTTCTTAATTTTTCCAATCCTACTTTGAATTTTGATTTTAGGTTTTTGAATATTTTGGTAGATATTTAGATTGTTAAGAGATCATAAGGCAGAGAGAGAAACATTTGAGGACTGCCATTACCGCCATTCGGCCTTCCGCAATCATCCGGTCTCTCACTGACTTGCTATCAGTAAGTTTCGATTTTGTAAAATATTTTTTACTTTTTGAGAAAGAAATTGGCGTTAAATATTATTTAGGCTTGGGATTGTTTTTGCTATACGTATTTGGCTAAGATTAAGGTATTTTGATTATTTTGGTTTGATTATTTTTGCTTAAACCTTATGACTGACAACCTTTCGCTGTTTACATATAAAGAAACCGAAACATTTAGAATCAACATTAGGAGAAAGTTGGTAACTGTAAGTCATGCACAAAGACGAAGAGATGGACAGCAAGAAAGAGGATACATAGTATTCCCACCCATCGGCAGGTAAAGCTTTTAAATAAAAATAACAAATTCAGCTTTAAAGTCTAGAATTTGGGTTGGAATCTGTTTGAACTAAAGTCTTTTGGTTAGAATCGAATAGTTGCTTTAAGAGATTTATTTTATTTTGGGTATTTGTGTTAGATTTAATTTTTTTTTTTTAGGGTATTTGTTTTTATAAAACATCAATTGACCCAAATTTAAACTTCGCTTTTAAGATAATGTGGTGTTGAAGAACTTGCGTGGCTAACATGTTTTATTCTTTACAAATTCTCATCACAGTTTAAAAAAAATCATGTGGGTTGCATGTTTTGTTCATTAAGAATGATACTGCAGTCTCATGGTTTTTTCTATCTTTGATAGGAACTGACAAGCGATATTTTGATTAGTTCATGCTTGTGATTTGTATAGTGTATATTAGATTATAGTACCTTGGTATCTACAGAAAGTAATGGCTCATGAGATTAATGTTCATAGTTTTCCTACCTTTTTTTTTTTTTTTTTTTTTTTTTTTTTTTTTTTTTACTTCTTTTATCTTTATGTTTATTGCCTAAATGGTTTCCTTCTTTTGTTGCTGCCAAACCCACATGAAGAAACCATGTTTGAGTCTAGAAAAATCCTTGTCCTTTGTTCTGTGTTTTACGACTATGCATGATTTGTTGTTCTGTTTGAATTTTTTTTTTTTTTTTTTTTTTTTTTGAGGGAAGAGACAAATTTTTTATTAGTTATGTACACAATGCAAGTTAATATAATTTCTTTGTTTGACTTGATTTCATGTGTTATAATTCAAATCCTCAAACCCACCTTATTAACCAATATTGTTGACAAAGTTATATTATAATGAAAGTTTTTTGTTATGTTCTATAATTTCACAGCTCTAACACAAGAGTTCCTTTTCTCCCCCTACTTGGTGAAGCGGCATTGGTTTTTGGTGGACTTAGGAAGAATTTTGCAGGGGTGGGTCATTTGAATTAAGCATATAATACAAAGTTTAATTTATTATCTATGTTTTTTTTTGGGGGGTTTCTTTTGATGTTTGATAAGTTGTGCTGAAAAGCTTAAAACAACCATGCTAATGGTTGGAGAAATTGGAAGGAATGATTATAACTATGCATTGTTTCAAGGCAAAACAATTGAGGAGGTTAGACACATGGTTCTAGAAATTGTCCAAGCAATAAAGGATGTTGTCACAGTAAGTTTTTTTTTATTAGTAAGCAAAAAAAAAAAAAATTCTTGCAAAATGACTTTCTATGATTGTTGATTCCTAACTCTCTATTATTATTCCATAGGGTCATTAGTTATGGTGCTACCCAAGTGGTTGTCCCTAGAATCTTCCCAATAGGCTTTTTACCAATATATCTTGCAGTATTCTAGACCAACTCTGCTACTTATGACAAATTTTGATTGCTCGAATGGATTGATTAATTTCTCAATAAATCAAAATGATCAACTCAAGCAAGCCTTTAAAATTTGAGAAAAAGCAAATTTTGATGTTATTATAGTATATGGTAATAATGGGTTTACCGTTATTCTCCACTTCTTGGTGAGTCTTATGATTTTGTAATTTTTATAGACTTAAAGTAGGAGGTTAACTGCATTTAAAATTCTTCTCCATCTAAATTGAATAATTATGATTACTACATAATCATTCATTTTAAATACTCTAATTTTCTGTTTTTGTGGAGGTGATTTTGTAGATTTGCATGCCAATATTGCCTATCTAAGAACAAACAATATACACTGTGGATTAGGTTTGGATTAAATACCCCTTTTCCACAAGTTTGAGCATTGTTTATGTTGTGTTAGAAGATTCTTTTTAATTTTAAAATTTTAAATTTATATACTTTTAAACTTAGTTTTTTCCGTTATACTATCCTTGGTTATATTGTAAAAAAATAAATAAATGTTGTAAGAATTATTGTTCTTTAGATAGTATAACTATAATTGAGATACAAACTTTTAGTTGTTCTATAAAATAGAATGGATATACTACATTACTTGAATGAGTATTTTATTGAATTGTTATGTCAAGTTGATGGTATTTCAAATATGTAAAATATTTCCGCGCGTTGCGCAGGTTAAATGCTATTTTTTCTTAAGAGATATGATGGATAATCAATGTGCAAATATTTTCTTTACCCATGCATTTGTTTATGGGTCACATAGTGTCAAGTTTGTATTTATTGAAAGAGATAATATTTGTGTTCATGTGTAACCTCATTTTTTTGAGTTTAGTTTGTGTGTCTTTACTATTCCCTACCTCCTATATTTTACTCTAAATTGTTTTTCCCAAAACTTGTTTTGTTTTTCCTATTTTTATAGAGGGAGAAGCTTGTCTTAAACTTTGTTGTTCATAGGAGGAGTTGCTTCTATTTTCTATAGAGCTGGATTCATTTGTTTCCTTTCTTTTCTATTTTCTCTTGACTTTTGTTGCATATGTTTTCTGTTTACTCGTTGTTTAAGTTGTTTTTGTCAATATGTGATAAAAAAGGGGGAGAAATAGATGAAATTTGGAAAAGTTTTTTAAAAATGTTTTGTTTAGGGGGAGATAAAATTGTTTTTGAAAGGGGAGAATATAAAAACTTTCTGATGTATCTAACTTAGGGGGAGAGTTATTTTTCTTGTTTTTATATTTTGTTTAATATTAGTGTTTATATGTCTTTCTTTCCACACATGCAGTGATGTGTTCTTTTGAGTGTTTTTAGGAAAGACAGGTACATTCTGATCAAGACCTTCTACCTCTTACTGCAACTTTTAGGTTAGGAGTCTTAGATTGGGATTTGTGATGTATTTGGGCATTTTATTGTATATGGGAATTATGTTGTATGTGACGGATTGCCAAAGGGGAATATTGTTAGGTTTTGAGTTTGTAATGTTGGTAAACCATGACAAAAACTAAGTCTCATTGGTTTAGAATGATCTACGTTGAAGTCCAAGGCAAAAAACTCATGTTCGGGATGGAAACAAATTGAGTTACAATCTATTTTGTTCGATTGGCACTCAATTGGTACTCAATTGTTCGAAAGTCATTCGATTGGTACTCGATCGATCGAAAGTCACATATTAGCAAAAATCAACAAACGTAAAAAGGCCATAACTTAACTATTTGAAGCCCAAATCATGAGCCTTTTTTTCCAGTATTTAAAGAACGTTATAAGCTAACCCTAGGTAGGGTTTTCAGAGCTTTTTAGAGAGATTAGAGTGCATCGTGTGCTCTTTTTTTGATCTAGGGTTTTATACCCAAAAGCTCTCTAAGGTTGTTGTTTTTGCTGTGTGTGTGAATCTCTTGTGAGATCTAGAGGTGTTTGCCTTCATACACACTTAGGGTTATCAAGATTGAGATTGATGTCGAGATCTTGGTGATTGTTTCAGTTGCTGCATAAAAAGCTTAAAGAAATACAAGTGGTATACTTGTGGATGCTGTGGATCTGAGAAAGAAGTAGTCCGTGGACTCAGAGCTGTCACGTGGTCGTGGTAGTAAGTTTTCTACTCTAGGTAGCAATAGGATGTTAGTGGTCTAAGTCACTATTGTAAAATTTCAATTATTTCATAGTGGATCTGTTTTACTTTGAGAATAGCTAGGTTAAATCCTCCCTAGGTTTTTTACCGGTCTGATTTTCCTGGGTTATTATATCGTTTTGTTCTTTATTTTTTGTTGCTTTAATATTTGTGATTGGTTTGTTTTAACCTAGAACTGAATAATTTACCTAAGTAATCACTTGGCTAAATAACTAGGTTAAACAACTTGTGTTTTAAGGGGTCTAAAAACGTACACCCCTTCATCAGCTTCAATGGAGGTGGAGTATATCCCAAAGGCATAATGACACTGACGATCACGATGGGATCTTACCCCCGACAATTGACTCATCAGCTCGACTTCTTGATGGTAGACTGTCCTTCCTCGTACAATGTGATAATTGGAAGGCCTACACTCAACCGCTGTAAGGCAGCCACGTCCACCTATTGCCTAAAGGTAAACTTCCCAACAGAGAATGGTGTGGGCGAAGTCAAGGGAGATCAAGTGCTGGATAGGGAATGCTACTAAGCAGTATTAGCTGCAAAGGAGAACCATATATGGATGATTGAAGAGAAAGAACAAGAAAAGGTAGAAGCCTTGGAAACCGTGGAGCTGGTAGACTGGGAACCAGCAAAGACTACAAGGATAGAGATTACTTTGAGCGAAGAGATGAAGAAGAAACTAGTCCAATTCCTTAAGGGTAATTTGGATGTCTTTGCATAGAGTCACGAGGATATGCCAAGCATAGCAACTGAGGTCATCCAACACCAACTGAATATAGATCCCGAGAAGAAGCCCGTCCAGCAAAGGCAATGAGTCTTTGCTCCTGAACGAAACAAGGCAATCATGGACGAGGTAAACAAATTGTTGGCAATAGACTTCATTCACGAGGTCTATTATCTAGACTGGCTAGCTAACGACATCCTGGTAAAGAAGGTGAATGGTAAGTAGAGGAAACAAGGCTTGCCCGAAAGACGGCTTGCCCGAAAGACAGCTTCCCCCTGCCAAGAATAGATCAACTGGTGGATTCCAGGGTAGGACATAAGCTCCTTACATTTATGGACGCGTTCTCAGGATACAACAAGATCAAGATGTCAGAAGAAGACCAGGAGAAAACTGCCTTCATCACAAGCCAAGGGCTTTACTACTATAAGGTAATGCCTTTCAGACTAAAAAATGCAGGAGCAACCTACCTGAGGTTAGTGAACAGGATGTTCAGTAAGCATATTAGGAGAAACATGGAGGTATACGTAGATGACATGCTCGTCAAAAGCAAGGAAGAATCTATACACCTGGACGACCTCGAGGAGACATTCACTACTCTCAGACAATATCAAATGAAGCTGAACCCCAGCAAGTAAGCCTTCGAAGTGGTGTTAGGGAAGTTTCTAGGGTTCATGGTATCCCAACGGAGGATAGAAGCAAACTCAGAAAGGTGCGAGCCATATTAGGGATGGCATCACCAAAGATGGTGAAGGAAGTCCATAAACTAACAGGAAGGATAGTAGAACTCAACATGTTCATCTTTAGGGCGACAGACAAATGCCTGGCTTTCTTCAAAACTCTGAAGCAAGCATTCACCTGGACGAAGGAATGCGAGAAGGCCTTCTAGGATCTTAAACACTACTTGAGCAACCCACCTCTCTTGAGCCCGTCCAAAGAAGGGGAAGACCTATACTTATACTTAGCAGTATCGGCTACAGTCGTGAGTGTAGCTTTGATTTAGGAAGATAATGGAACACAACTCCCTATCTAATATGCCAGTTGAGCCTTCTAAGGAGTTGAAGCAAAGTACCCACGGATCTAGAAGATTGCATTCGCCTTGATTGTAGCCTCACAAAAGCTGCACCCCTACTTCTAAGCGAATCTTATCCTAGTGATGACAGATCAACCTATAAAGAAGTCAATGAGCAAGCCCAAGACTGCAGGAATAATGTTCAATTCGTAATTGAACTTAGCCAATTCAACATTGAGTACCACCCCAAAACAGCTATCAAGGCACAAGCACTAGCAGACTTTATCGCCGAATTCACGATCCCTGACGAAGACGGGGCACTAGACGAAGGGGAGAGATGGACGATCCAGGCTAACAGGTCATCAACCTAAAAAAGGGGTGGAGTAAAGGTCATTATCATTACACCGGAAGGAGATACGCTCAAATACAGAGTTCAACTTCAGTCCCCACCATGAACAATGAAGTGGAGTACGAGACAATACTGACGAGACTAATGACCGAAAAGGTGTTGGGTGCTAAAAACTTACTCCTCCAAAGAAATTCTAAGCTGGTCATGGGACAGATAAAGGAAGAGTATGAGGTAAAGGAGGAGAGAATGTAGAAATACCTGAGACTGACAAGGCATTTGGCCTGAGAATTTGATCGGGTAGAGTTCATACAAGTCCCTATGAGTTAGAATATGGGGCAGACGAGACAGTGAAGCAGGCATCGTCAGAAGTGGGATCGATGAGTACATATTTAAAAATGGAAGTTCAGAGGCATCCAAGCATTGAAGAGATCCACACCTTCACAATTCAAAGCGAAAGCGGCTGGATGACCCTAATCCTATCTTTCCTTCAAGATGGATGACTTCCGCAAGACGTCGAGGAGGACAGGAAAGTCCAAAAGCGAGCAACCAGGTTCACTATCTTGAACGATGTTCTATACAAAAGAGGCTTCTCCATGCCTTACTTGAAGTGTGTTGAAAATGAGGCTAAGTACATCCTGGAGGAGATCCACGAAGGGATATGTGGAGACCACATAGGCCTAAGATCACTAGTAAGTAAGATCATCAAAACGGGTTACTTCTAGCTTACTATACAAAAGGACGCAAGAGAGTTTGTTGAACGATGCGACAAACGTCAGAGGTTTGGAAATGTTCAATGTATCCTAATAGAGAAGTTGACACCCATAACCTCCCCTTGGCCATTCCCCTAGTGGGGAATTGACATTGTGGGTCCACTACCCCAAGGTAAGAGACAGGTAAAATTTTTGTTGGTCGCAATTGATTACTTTACAAAATGGGTTGAAGCAGAAGCACTACCAACCATCACGGAAACAAAGATCCAGAACTTCGTGTGGAAGAACATAGTTTGCAGATTCGGGATTCCACTGATGATCATATCGGATAATGGACGACAATTCGACAGCCAAGACTTTAGAGACTTTTGCTCAGGATCGGGGATCAAGAACCAGTTCTCATCTCCAAGACACCCCCAATCCAATGGACAGACAGAAGTGATGAACTAAACGCTGCTGAAGATCATCAAAGCCTGGTTGGGATAAGTAAAGGGTGCGTGGCCAGAGGAATTTCCTAGTGTCTTGTGGGCTTACAGAACTACAACAAGAACCCCGACAGGAGAAACTCCCTTCAGGCTCACGTCTGAACGGAATCCCAAGGGTCACGTCTGAACAAAAAACCTTCCATCTTCCTATGATCGTCATTACACGTAAGGAAGACCACAGGATTGGGGGGGCAGCTAATAGGACCAATAAATATCAATCCAGACGAGCCCATCAAGGACCATCACCCATCCCTCCTTAGCATGGATGATGGTTGAAGCACCATAAAGAGGAGCATTCAATGCCTTGGACGGTTACCAATCGGCCAAGAAGATCTTTGGAGACCCATCAAAGCCCACATTGAATGAGCCCAAAGGCATTACAAAAGAAGCAATTATACCACCATGAATAGGTTACAATGGCTAGAAAGAATGAAAATGTATATAAGACACATCTCAAAGCTAAAGAAGGTACATACATACACACTCGCTAAAACACTCTATTCGCACTAGTTCTTATACGCCCTCTCTACCATTTCTAGTCACTAGCTCTAACATTGGAGACTTCGTGGCCACACCACACCGGTGACCACTTAGAGAGGATTCCATTCTTACTCTTGCAGGTATAAAGATGAAGTCCATGCTGACCTATCTAGACAAACCTACTTGACTGACGATCTCAGCAACATCACAAATAATTAGCAAGAATGTAAATTAGCAATAGCAAAATAAATATATGTAAACTTAGGAATAATCTTACAGTGCTATAGAATCATGCAAAGAGCGTTGTCCTTAAAGGCTGATTCGTATCACCTATAATAAAACTCAATGTGATTAGCTCTCTTAATCAAATAACCCACTTAGGCTTCGTTTGGGAGTTCATAAGAGAATGTAATGATTATTGGAATGTAATGGAATGATCATAAAAGAATAGAATGGAAATGAATTGAATGTATTTAAGGGAAATGAATGGAAAAGAAATTAATTGAATAAAATAGAATTAAGTAACCTTGTTTGGATGTTTTAAAATAAAGGAATGAAAAAGAATGTAAATGAATGGAATGTAAGTAACCTTATTTGGGAGTAATATAGAGGAAAATGAATGGAATCATTTAATGAAAATATTACTATTAGACCCCTATTTTAAAATTAATGGCTAAATATATATAGGGGTGTTTTGGAAAATTTAGTAAAAAGTTCATTAAATATAATTCCATTCCTCCCAATTTTTGGGGGAATGAAAATTTGAGGTCTTAAGGGAATAGAGAGAAATGAGTGTTCTCTCCTACCCATTTCAATCCATCCCACTTAAACTCCCAAATAAGGGAATAAATTTTCCATTCTCTCCATTAAAACTCCCAAACAAGGAAAGAAAAGAAAATTCTAAAATTATTCTTTTCATTCATTTCCGTTTCATTTCATTCCCTCCTCTTAAATGAGAGCTTAGGGTTAGACTATTGGATTACAAAAATGAAATTTACAAGCTATGAGGGGAAGTTAATCATCATTGATGTTTAGCTCATTTAAAACATTTTTTTTCCACGTACTTAAGGTTTCAAGTAGGTATTTTGGAGGCCTCGTTAGAGATGAGAAAATAAAAATGCTAAAGTTACAACAAATTAGAAACTGATATAATAATGAATGTAATTGGTGAATTGCAACACTTAATTAATGAATGTTTGAATTAATTTTTTGTGACACATTAGTTTGTAGGCCTTATGTAGTAAAATTTGTAATATCCCAAGCATCATTTATGAGAAAATGAAAAATAGTGCACAACTATTAAAAAAAAGAAAAGTTAATGGATGCCCTAATGACATTAGTTTATGAAATATTTTTAAAAACATTTTATTGAAAAGGAAAAAAAAGAATTGATTATTTTGACAATTTTTTATATTTCTTATAAAAGTCATATCAAAAATTTTCTAAAATGGTTTATTAACAAATGCCCTAAAGGCAATTGTTAACATGAGACCCTTAAAAAAATAATTATTATCATAAATGTTTGAGTTTTTTTTTTATTTTTTTTATTTTAATAATTGGTGGTGTGGCTTTCTTTTATGAAAGGTGGAGACTTGTAGTGGGTGCCTTAGTCCTAGCCTAAGTGGCCTAGGGCCTACCCTAGGATCGGCCTTAGGATATACCATAAGATCTAATTTGGATCCAATTCCATAGTTAGAGGTATTATATTATGAAATTACTCCATGTGTGAGAGAGAAATTAAAAGCGTGAAAAAGTAAAAACTTAAAAAGTGAAAGATTAAAAATTGAAGTATTGAAATTACAAGTAAACATTATAAAGTTTTAACTTTTAAACCTCATCCCTCAAAAGGGAACTGCATTGTGCAATATCCTGGATTTTAATCCCATAAGATTCATCATCTTGTCAGCTATAGAAGTGTGCTTAAAAGATTCATCATCTTGACTGGTATTGGATTTTCCAAAAAGATAACGAATGAAAGTTAATTGAAATTAAGAGTTCATGTAAATAGAAGTCGTGAGATTTATTATTCATTTGACAATCGTTAGGAGAATAATAAATTTCACAACGGTCCAGTTCAATATGTCTTAACTCTTAAAACATATCAACATACCAACTAGAAGTCTCCACTTCCATGATCAAGAAAAATCATCTTAGTTGATATGTTATAGTCTTCGTAACTGAAATGCCCAATTTCATCACCGAGTACAAACTATAATTCTAAGTTTACAAAGAATTTGTGATTTATATCTTCAATGACTTTTCACATAAATCACATACTATGCATCTCATGAACTATATGATAATGTCCAATATTCATGTTACCATTATTTTAGATTATAATAAAACAACTTTATTAATACAACATTAAGTCATACATAATGTCATACATAGTATTGTTTTAGGATGATCTGTAATCCGAATACATTGGAAGTTTTAAGTACCGATATTGATGGAGAATCCCAAGTGGATATGATACTCCAGTCACTACCAGAATCATTCAAGGAATTCAGACTTAACTATAATATGAACAAAAAGATTTATTCATTGTCTAAATTAATGAATGAGTTGGTAATGGTGAAGGACATCCTTGGTACTTCTAGTGTTAATGCCAATATGGCTGAAGGTTCTACTTCTCAACCTAAGTCAAAAGGCAAGGGTAAGAAGAAGAAGAAGGACTTCGCCAAGCAAGATGGTAAACGAGTTGCCTTAGGAGTTGCCATCAAAGGAAAGAAAACCAAAGGAAAGTATTTCCATTGTGATGAGAAAGGACATTGGAAGAGGAATTGTCCAATATTTAGAGCTACCAAGAATAAGGGTATGAAAAAGTCCTTTCTTCTTGAAATATGTTTGGTACAGAATTCCACGGATTCCTAGTGTGTGGATTCAAGTTGTAATAATCATATCTGCAAATCTTTACAGGGGTTCCAGGAGACCAGAAAGCTGAATGAAGGGGAAATGTTTCTTACATTGGTTGGTGGGAGTAGGATTCCTGTTGTATCTATTGGAGTGTTTAACTTATGTTTTGAATCTAGAGTTTTTATATTGGAAGACTGTCTGTATGTACTTAATGTTTGTAGGAATTTAATTTCTGCAACTTATTTAGGTAAACATGGATATTGTGTTATCCTGAATGACAATGTTGTAATAAAGAAGGGTAAAGTGTTTATCTGTCCTCGCAATATTGTTGATGGTCTTTATATTTTAACTCCTGATAAGCATGAATTATACAATTTTGAATTAGATAATAACTCTCATGTAAAATCATTAAAGATAAAGTTTCCTTCTACAAGTGATGCATATCTTTGGCACTTGCATTTAGGTCATATTAATTCAAACAGAATTCAAAGACTTATCAAAGATGGACTCTTAGGGCCCATGGACTTTGATGGTTTTCCAGTTTGTGAATCTTGTTTGTAGGGTAAAATGACCGAACGACCTTTTAATGCAAAAGATAAAAGAGCCCAAGAGTTGCTAGAACTAGTACATTCAGATGTATGTGGTCCTAAGTCAATCCAAGTAAGAAGTGGCTATGAGTATTTCATTACCTTCACTAATGATTACTCTTGATTTGGTTATGTGTACCTAATGAAATGGAAGCCCGAAGCCTTTGAAAAGTTCAAAGTGTTTAGGGCTGAAGTTGAGAATCAATTAGGTAAATGCATAAAGGTCATTTGATCTAATTAAGGTGGCGAATACCTTCTTGGGGATTTCAAGGATTACTTGACTGAAAATGGGATTACATCCCAGTTGACTGCATCTGGAACTCCACGACAAAATGGTGTAGCAGAAAGAAGGAATAGGACTCTTTTAGATATGGTTAGATCCATGTTGAGTTATTCGACTCTACCAATTTCCTTTTGGGGATATGCCTTAAGTACTTCAATGTATCTTCTGAATTTAGTACCTTCGAAGTTTGTTCCTAAAACACCTGTAGAGTTATGGACCGGGCGTAAGCCTAGTATGAGACATCTCCATATTTGGGATTTTTCAGCACATGTGTTGAAAGGAAAGTCTGACAAGCTACAGTTTAAAACAAAAGTGGTATTCTTTGTAGGGTATCCAAAAGGAATTGTTAGAGGTTTATTCTATAGTCATAAGGATAATAAAGTGTTTGTTAGCACAAAGGCCAAATTCTTGGAAAATGATTATATGAATGATTATACTCCTAGAAGTAGAGTTGTTTTGGCTGAAATGAATAAACCTGTAGTTGAACAACCAATGGATGAAACTAAGAATGATGTGGCTGTATTAGATACACCACAAGATATTACTCATGAGATGACTAATACATAGGTGCCTTGTCATAGTGGGAGAATTGTTCAGCCTTCTATAAGATTTATAGGTTTGGGAGAAACTTATGAAGCTATCTCAGAAGTGGCTGAATAGGATCCCTACACTTATGAGGAGGCAATGAATGATATAGATACACATCATTGGGTCTAAGCTATGAAATCTGAATTAGATTCTATGTATTCCAATCAAGTTTGGGATCTTGTAAAGGTGCCTAACAGTATTAAACATGTTGGTTGCAAATGGGTTTACAAGAGAAAAAGAATGATAGATGAAAAAGTTGAAACCTTTAAAGCAAGACTAGTGGCGAAATTATATACAAAAAGAAGGTATTGATTATGATGAAACTTTTTCGCCAGTAGCCATGCTTAAATCTATCAGAATTCTCTTATCCATTGCTACTCATTATGATTATGAGATTTGGCAAATGGATGTCAAGATTGCATTTCTTAATGGAAGTCTTGAAGAAGGAATCTATATGATGCAATTGGAAGGTTTCATAGCAAAGAACCAAGAGCATATGGTATGCAAGTTGAAAAAGTTCATTTATGAATTTAAGCAACCATCTAGGTCATGGAACATCAAATTTGATCAAGCAATCAAGTCATTTGGTTTTGAACAAAATCTTGATGAACCATGTGTGTACAAAAGACATCTAGACAAAGTAATGTTTCTACTGCTTTATGTTGATGATATTCTACTCATTGGAAATGATGTAAGGGTAATGTCATTCGTAAAGGTTTGGTTGTCAAGCCAATTTGATATGATGGACTTGGGTGAAGCTAAATTTTCTAGGGATCAAGCTTTGGCGAGATCGCAAGAATAAGATGTTAGGTTTATCACAAGCTGGATATATAGATAAGGTTCTAGAACGGTTTAGCATATAAAACTCTAAGAAATGATTACTTCCTTTTAGACATGGAGTTTCTCTGTCTGATGACCAAAGGCCTAAGACTCTTAAGAAAGAAATATGATGAGACAAATACCTTATGCTTCTGCAGTGGGAAGTCTCATGTATGTCAGGCTATGTACTAGATCGGATATCTGTTATTCAGTTGGCATAGTTAGCCGATATCAATCCAATCTAGGACCAAAACATTGGCAAACTGTAAAGCATATTCTCAAGTATCTACGGAGAACGAGAAATTATATGCTTGTTTACCATAGTGGGGATTTGATTCCCATTGGCTATACAGATTCAGATTTCCAATCAGATTTTGATTTCAGAAAAGTCCACTTTAGGTTGTGTGTTCACCTTGGGAGGTGGAGCCATAAATTGGAGGAGTGTTAAACAATCTTGTATTGCGGACTCCACCATGGAAGATGAATATGTTGCTGCTTATAAAGTGGCAAAAGAAACTGTTTGGCTCAAGAAATTCATTTCTAATCTTGGTGTTGTGAGAATGGAGCAAGTTCCCATCACATTGTTTTGCGACAATAGTGGAGCAGTTACACAATCCAAAGATCTATGGAATTATAAGAAAGGAAAGCACATTGAGAGAAAATACCACATTATTCGAGACATTATTGCTCGAGGAGATGTAGTAGTAGCAAAGATTGATAGTGCAAGTAATCTAGCGGATCCCTTTATCAAAACCTTGCCCCAAAGGACTTTTGAATCATATTTGGAGGGAATGGGAGTTAGATTAGTGCACAATAGTCTTTAGGGTAAGTAAGAGATTGTTAGGATGTGTACCCTTAAATCCTATTGTATGATGTTATGTATGACATTATGTATGACATTATGTATGACTTAATGTTGTATTAATAAAGTTGTTTTATTATAATCTAAAATAATGGTAACATGAATATTGGACATTATCATATAGTCCATGAGATGCATAGTATGTAATTTATGTGAAAAGTCACAAAAGATATAAATCACAGGTTCTTTGTAAACTCAAAATTATAGTTCATAATCAGTGATAAAATTGGGCATTTAATCTGCGAAGACTATAACATATCAACTAAGATGATTTGTCTTGATCATGGAAGTGGAGACTTCTAGTTGGTATGTTGATATGTTTTAAGATTTAAGACATATTGAACTGGATTACTGTGAGATTTATTATTCTCCTAATGACTGTCAAATGAATAATAAATCTCACGAATTCTATTTACATGAACTCTTAATCCTGAGAGGATAATGGACCTGATCATGAAATGTAGGTTGCTTTGATATATCAGGAGTGAGATCTAAAGACACGATCAAAACCTCAGTATGTTAGGCAGACACATTTAGTGTTGATGGAACATATATTCTCAAGATGAAATTCATAACCTCTTAACGGAGTGTTAGGCCTAACCAGAGTATTTGATTATTCAGAGTGTTAGGCCTAACCACTTTAGTAAGGAGTGTTAGGTCTAACCACTTTAGTAAAGAGTTATTAAAGTATATATTTATGAAATTGGATTTCATAAATATATGATAAATAACATAGAGGACTAAACTGGGTACTTAAGGATTAAGATGTAGTAATTTACAAAGTAGCAGTCTACGTTCATGACTTTGTATTACTACGAATATTTTATGAAGGGGTTGCATGTATAATAAAGTTGTGGGATATAATTTATAAATAAGGCCTAGAGTGCAACTATGTTTATATAGTGATATTAAATATAGTTAATGGTAACTTTAGACTTGTCAAGAGTTGAAAAAAAAATCCAAGGCCCATTAGAGCTAGTGTCTTATTGGTCCCTTTTGATCCTACTCCAAGTCACACACTAAAACCCAATTAGAAAGACCCAAAAGGCTAGTCCAATTAGATAATCAGTTAGGTACAAAGGTAGAAATATACAGAATTTTGTGATAGAGTGTGACATCATTGTACAGTGGTGTGTATGTAAGTGTGAGACATTCTTTTATTCTCCTTTTGAAAATTGATTGAGAGACCACACTTCTTGAGCGTAAAGTGAAATTGGAGTGAAGGTTAAAACTGTTCCCAAGTACTTCTGATCTTTTGTTTTGAATTTCACTGCATCAAGGTACACTCTCTTGTTTTTGAATTCTGAAATTTGCATAGTACATGTTAAAAATTACGAATGAAGTAGATACGTTAATTTTTTGTTGCATATATTTTGTATGCGATGCAAACATGTATTTAACCAATAATACCTACGTACATGTCTTGGTGCATTAGTTTTAAAAAATATATATTAAATTCAAAGTCAGTCTTAATTTTATATTTATATATATATATATATTATATTTATATATAGCACAAGATTATTGTTATATTTTTTTAATCAAAATAATTCTTATTAGCACTCAAAATATTAACAAACAAATTGACCAATTGTGCATTTTCAGTCCTTTTTTTTTTTCCCTGAGTTTCTCCTATTCTTTTGAAAAACCATAAGTCCATAATATTCATAGAAATTAAATGTAACAATATCACTATAAGCAACCATAAAATAAAAAATAAAAAAATTTAACCAAATTAGACTCTACTATGGTCAAATATAGGCACCTTAAATATAAAGGGAAAAAAAATTTTGTTCAAAAAAAAAAAAAAAACCTTTTTAGGGGATAAAAAAACCTGGCGCTGTTTTGGTTTAAAGTTACGTCTTTAGTCTTCTATGGTTAAAAGACTTCAAAAGTCATGATGATACAAGGAATGTTAGTGCTCAGCATATTTTAAAAAAGTTGGATCTTTCTACTTTCATGGTTACTTTTTCTTTGGGTAGAACTTAGAAGACGTTTTCTTAGGGTTAGAAGACTTAAAAATCATGATGGCTTGTGGAATGATAACTGAATCATACAGTAATTAGTATAGTTACCAAAAACTTGAATCATATTTGAATCGATTTTTTATTTTTTATTATATCATATTGTATTATATCATATCGTGAATTATAAGATATATAAACACTTAAATAGAATTTATATGAAAAAGAGTCTTGATATACAAATATAAAATGTATATATATTCATTATAAATTCGGAACATATTCAACTAATAACTAATTTAACCTTAGCTGAAAAAAGAGAGAGACTAATTTAACATTATTTATCTAACAACAATTGACATTAATCAAATTAAAATATGTTTGTAAGATCCATATTAAAATTAATTAAAGTCAAAAGTAATAATACATAACATATAAGCGGAAAAAATAATTTCTTATTCTCATCATATTCATTATTCTGTCTAATGAACTTCATCTAAGTGAATGTTATCGTCATGTTCATCATTTTACAAAATTATTTCCTCATTGGCATTCTCTTCATAATCATTAACATTTACCTATCTTTCTTATTCTTCTATTTCAATAACGTTTTCTTTATATTTTTTTCTTGGCATTTTAGTTTTTTAAACTTATAACAATAAATAACAAAAATAAGCGCCCAGAGCCTTGTAAGTTATAACTCAACTGGTTTGCACCTCCTAATGTTTCTAAGTGAGATATCTAGGTTTCAAATTCTATTGAATTATCAATGATAATAATAAAAATAAAATTGTCATTTAATACATGCTTGTAGTATGGAAAAAAAATTTGTAAATGTGAAAGTGAAGTGTCAAGTGTATGGTCCAAATTTCATAGGAGAAGAGAAAGGAGAAAAACTCATTGACATTTTTTTTTATGAGACTCAATCAAGTATCCCAAGAATTTTGCATTAAAAAATTCTAACAAAAAAAAATATATTAATAAAAAAATCCCAATCATATGTTTATATATTGTTCAACATGTACAATTTTTTTATAATACAATGAGATTCATATGATACATAGATGTGTATCGTATAATTTATAAATATGATCAATACATGTCAATAATATGATAGTTTTTTTCACTCGATACCATTCATACTGTACAAAAATGTATCATGTATAGTACTATATTAAAAGCACTACTAACTAGTAAGTATAGCTCAAAAAATTTGGGTCTATTAACTTTCATTTTCATTTAAGAAAGGGCAAAATCTATTGGAGAAAATGGGCTTTTTCCCCTATTTAGCAAAAAAAAAAAGCAGCAATATGTCCATGTTTCCAAACTAATTAGGGTTGTGTCCCTGTTTTAGTACTTGATAATTCAATAGTTGGGTTATATAAGAAACTCGATTTTACAAAAGTCAAGTTTCCTTGAAGTTGTTTCAATACTGGATCACCACCGTGGATTTCCGCAATATTTTTAATTATACCAGAACTCGATCATAATAAAATTGAGTTACAGACGGAATTAAAATCACCAGTTTGCACGTGAATTGTTTTTGTCGTGTATGTAACCCGATTAAAGGAACATCGAGTTTACTAACCCATACTCGACACTGGTATCATAGAGTTATACTACTTTACTATCCTTCCTTCACAGATGCACACAATTTCCTCATTTTCTTCACAGCTTCTCCTCACAGAACCACAGCTATACATCCCTGGACTTGGTGTTATCTCTTTATCATCTCAAGTAAGAAACTCATTTTCTCCTTTGAAGTACATAGAGAATTTTATGGTGTAGGTAAAGAGTAGTTTTAGATATTACAAAAGTTTATCAAACATAATGTATTTTTATGGTAGAAAAGAATTTTCATTTGATAGGTTGTATTAGTTGTGCTTTGGTATTTTCTTGAATGAGTGTTATGTGAGTACATTGGGGTTATATTAGTTGTTTGGTGTTGTAAAATCTTTAAATTTGCTAAAAATAATGTACAATAAATCTAATTTGGGTGATGAGTGTTATGTGAGTACATTGGGTTATATTGGTTCATTGGTGGTGTAAATTTTAATGACAAAAAATGAAAATCTTTAGATTTGCTAGAAGTAATGAACAATTAATTTTTAGATTTGCAAAAGTTGAACGTACATAATCATCATTTGTCAAACATTATCAACAACATTCTGTATATTACACACAACGTGTAGACATCAACAACAACGTATAATGTTTGTAGGTAGAAATTTTTGGAAATCGTCATTGCTTGAATCCAAGAAGTCTGAAATATCTCTTTCATCATCTAACGAAGTAATTTCATTAATAGACTTGATGGCTTGCTCTTGCGCCTTCCCCTATAGATGCTTCCTAGCTTTTTGGATTGCATGAAAACGGTCTAGTCGTTTTTGCATTTGATTGTTCTCCTATTCAAGATGAGCAAGTATGTTGGCAGGTTCGTCTCTAGGTAACTTGGTTGAGCGTGTCTTAGGAACTCATAACCCGTGCCATCGACAATACACCTCCAACTCACACCTCTTCTCGTATAGGGTTTACCATGGTGGTTTTGCTTTGGTGAACTCTATTGCGGTGGTATCTGTACTTAGTTTTGTAGGTTTGTTGAACATGATGTTTCCGACACTTCCAAGACTCTCGTACGTGTATATTGGAATATTAACAAAATCTCTCTTTTTTCCAACCCATTTCCCTCCATAGTGGTCTGTGTATATCGGTAGTTGTTGGTTTATTGGAACTTGTGATGATTCATTTGTTGAAGTAGATCCAAACTTGTTTCGCATTGTACGATTTGATGTTGAGGCGTTGTGACTCATAGCTTAGTCAATCTAAGAAGTTAGTGGAGTAGAAATATGATCAATATTGTGGTGCATTCATTATCTCATTTCATGATCTAAGTATTATAATATCAGTTATCAAGGCTTGTCATGTCAATACAAGCTGGAAAAACCATATATGAACAGGATTATCCATGTTCCCAATGTTATAGTGATATTTCAACAAGTGGGCAGTAGTTGCAGTATACTTGAACAGAGCATCATCTTTAATTGACACAGTGCTATGCATCATGCACCAGGGTACGATTATTCATATATTTACGTTATGGTCAGATGTGAGTGTTAGAATTTAATTTTTAGCATGTAATAGTACATAAATTTATGAATGTCTTTGTCGCGTACCATCTTATGCATCTATACATTATTTACCAACATTTGATGCACACTGTTAACTTAATCATGGTCCAAGCATTATAATATCGGTTATCAGGGCTTGTCATGTCAATACAAGCTGGAAAAACCATATATGAACAGGATTGTCCATGTTCCCAATGTTATAGTGATATGTTAACAAGTGGGCAATAGTTGCAGTGTACTTGAACAGAGCATTATCTTTAATTGACACAGTGCTATGCATCATGCACCAGGGTATGATTATTCATATATTTATATTATGGTCAATCGTGAGTGTTAGAATTTAATTTTTAGCATGTAATAGTACATAAATTTATGAATGTCTTTTTCGCGTACCATCTTATGCAGCTATACATTATTTACCAACATTTGATGCAAGCTGTTAACTTGATCATTTGATGTTATTGTATTCATCATCAATGTCTAATTTTGGCAACCCTTTCTTCTATAGGCCTCACAATGTGTTCACTGCGATGGGTCGTTGTTGGGTATTGGAAGGTGAGTTCAACTATCCAATTGATCTGAATTTGCGAAATAGTGCAAGGGTTCACAATACTATGAGGCAGGAGTGGGCTTGGTTACTCCATGAATAGGAAATGTTTTATGATGAGTTGGTCGTTTATAAGTTGCTAGTGCCTCGGTGACTCGCATCGTAGATGCCAAGACACACGATCGACAAACTTTGTAGAGCAATGAACCGCATAAAAGAAGAAAATAATTAAATGAATATACGTTTTAATCGATATCAGACCCAAGTCGAGATTCAAGAGTTAGTGGAGTGTGAGTTGTACGAGCAAGCACAATACATGCAATCACTTCTTGCTGCAGACATTTATTAGTCAAACGTGGAGATGTTAGATGAAAAGTAATCGTGTAGCGGTGTAATTGGACTTTGTTGAATAACTATTTTCCTTAACTATGTTTTAGATGTATGTGTGTCACTGTTGTTGTGTTTGTACTATGTAGGGAACAATGTCTACTTTCAGGGGACAATGTAAACCTTATTATTGATTGTGAGAAGCATGCATGTTATTTGTAATCTTGAATATTCCCACATAACATATAAAACTTAAATATTCCCACACAAGATGTTTTTCAATATGCATGTACAACATATCGAACCAATTTATTTTACGCATAACACAAAAACCTTAAATATTCTTACACACGATGCCAACAACATGCATGCACTGCAAATCAAACACTAACGGTACTCACATTTTTAACTTAATCCTAGACATAATACACACCATATAGAACCCAGGTAGGCAATGTCGTACATAGGTTTTCATTCTGACAGGTAGTCATCGTAATTGAGGACATCATTACGTTCCGTTGGAGTAAGTTGCTTGTTGGTTGCGGCGGCCAGCTCTTCTGCAAGTTGTAGCATGTGATACCTGCACCTACGAAGTAGCATAAGATTGTTATCCTTTCAGATTTTAGCCACTGCATACTTATATTGGTCCATGTTTTGCCGTGGCAGCGTGAGCGAGATACAGTCGACAAGAGGCGCTCCGAGTCACATGAGATCATCATGCAGAGCGTTGGACTCACTCATGTGGAACTCCCACTACTGCCTTAGTCCGACATAGTATTCCCTCTCATCGAAATCTCTCTCCCTCCTATAGTTATTTGGAAAACGAGGTAATAGCCAACTGCGTGTTGACATTGCAAAATGTGACTTTAGATCGGTATATGTAGATGTTTTGCAAGGGTATATGTAAATGTGACTATATAAACGAGTTTTGCAAGGGCAAGTATTCACGTGAATGTGACTATATGTAAGGGTAAGTATTCATGTAGATGTTCAGACTAGTATATGTAAATGTGACTATATATAGGAGTTTTGCAAGGGTAAGTATTCACGTGAATGTGGATGATATGACTGGACAGTGTGTGAATCAGTGCCAAGTTGTTAAGTAGCACATGCGGAATTGCGAACATGACTTGGCTGAACAGTGGCGTCTGTTGGCGCATGTGGTTTGTTGAAAGGGTTTGATATGACTACAATTGGTGCTACAGTAGCAGGCTAGTGATATGTACTACAAAAGAGGTCGCGCATTTATTCATGTGAAGATTATTCAGTATTCTTGTGTTTCATCCGACTTGACTTGACAAAACAATACCGAGCTGTTAAATTTTTCATAAAATTTTTAGGGATCCTCTGCATCCTTCAAAACAGTGCATTGCAAATGGTTGCATAACCATGTATTCATGTGACTGTAGATGATATGACTGGACAGGGTGAAACAGTGCCGAGTTGTTGAGTAGCACATACAGAACTATAAACATTAGTGTAGCAATAGCGGACAGCTCATCCCAAAATTTTTTATAAACATCTCAGGGATCCTCTGCATCCATCAAAACAGTGCATTGCAAAAGGTTGCATATTTGTGTATTCACGTGAGTATGGGTGATATGACTGGATAGGGTGAAATAGTACCGAGCTGTTGAGCAGCACATGCAGAACTGCGAACATCAATGTAGCAATGGTAGACAACTCATTACCAAAAATTTTTACAAACTTTTCAAGGATCCTCTGCATCCTTCAAAACAGTGCATTGCAAAAGGTTGCATATCTGTGTATTCATGTGAGTGTGGACGATATGACTAGACAGGGTGAAACAGTGCCGAGCTGTAAAGTAGTACATGCAGAACTGCAAACATCAGTGTAGCAATAGTGGACAGCTCATCCCTAAAAAATTTCATAATCTTTTTAGGGATCCTCTGCATCCTTCAAAACAGTGCATTGCAAAAGTTTGCATATCCATGTATTCATGTGATTGTGGATGATATGACTGGACAGGGTGAAACAGTGTCAAGCTGTTGAGCAGCACATACAGAACTACAAACATTAGTGTAGCGACAGCGGACAACTCGTACCCAAAAATTTTTATAAACATCTCAGGGATCCTCTGCATCCATCAAAAAAGTGCATTGCAAAAGGTTGCATATCTGTGTATTCACGTGAGTGTGGATGATATGACTGGACAGGATGAAACAGTGCCGAGCTGTTGAGTAGTACATGCAGACTGTGAACATCAGTGTAGTAACGATGGACAGCTCATCCCCAAAAATTTTCATAAACTTTTCAGGGATCCTCTACATCCTTCAAAACAGTGCATTGCAAAAGGTTGTATATATGTGTATTCACGTGACTGTGGATGATATGATTGGACATGGTGAAATAGTGTTGAGCTGTTGAGCAGCACATGCAAAACTACAAACATCAAAGCTGTTGAAATGTCTGTGGACACTTCATGCTCAATTAAACCTATGCAAAATTTTAATTTGGATTAAATAAAATTCTGCCTAAACCAAAAGATAAATAATACCATTTCCAAGATCTATTTACAAATAATCAAAGAACCCTATAGAAAGAAAAAGATACCATTTCAAAATGTCCAAAGTTTAGTACAACTGTGTACCTGATTGGCGGCGAGCCTCCCCCACATCACCGTGGATCGATGAGTTGGCTGCCACATCAACTGTGTAGGATTCGTGGGTCCAGGATCCACATCTAACAGTGGTTGCGTGTCTAACACGCATGAAATCATGTTAATAAACCATTGATCTCAGGTAAACATTAACAAAATGACACTTAACTATATTAGCCAAGCATAACATATTAGGCAAATTCAAAAAGACACGATTCAAATTCATCAAAAAACAACCATCTTCAGCACCCCTAAATTCAAAAAATAAATATCGACTTAATGCGTAATGACCTTAGGATCCATTCTGTTCTGTTAGTGGACTTAAAAATATGCTCCTAGCCTCCATAGAAAGGAAAGTTTACTATCTAGCCTTTTTTCACATAAACATAAATACCTTACCGTTGAAGTAGGATTTGAATGGATGACAAGGCTACGATATGTAGTATAATTTCATTGGTTTAATTAATATGATGGAAAATGACAGGCTTGCATGCCCAAAATGTGAAAGGGAAAATCATAAATCTAATTGCATTTTTTTGACAAAAATAAATTCTTTTGTGATGAATTTATTCTTGCAAGTATCTAACTTTGATTGGGTTTTGGTACTACCTTGGTACTATGCCTCAATTAAGAGACTTATTACTTAACTTGGTACCATCCGGCTGGTATTCAAGGCTATAAATTTCTTGATTTAGCTTCCAAAACTATATTTGTTTCTAGAGATGTCCACTTTCTTGAACATATTTTTCGATTTCCCACATCTTCCAAACCTCTTTCACCTAATCATTTTACCATCTCAGATGTTCTTGATCCCACATCAGAATTCTGCATATTTTCTGCAGTTTTAACCTACAGATACTCCTCTAGAACTTGTTTTTCCACTTCCTCCTTCTCCCATTGTTGATTCTTCTTTACGTAGGAGATCCACTAGATCACACAATTCTCCTTCATACCTACAAGACTACCATTGTTCTCTTGCTCAAGGTGTTGTTCCTGTTTTTCCAGATGCAATCTATCCTATATCTGATACCATATCCTACTCTAAACTTACCCAAACTCATAAAGCTTTCAGCATTGCTCTTCTCACCAAAATTGAACCTACTCATTACAACCAAGCTGCCCAATTTCCTGAATGGAAAGAGGCTATGCAAGCTGAACTGCGGGCTTTAGCTACCAATGATACTTGGGCAGTAACCTCTTTGCCTCCATGGAAGATAGCAGTTGGTTCTACATGGGTATAAGAATAAAGTTTGAGATACCCCACCCCCACCTATTGAGAGAGAGAGAGATCATCCTCCACAATTACTCCAAACTGGTGAGAATCAATATATAGTTGAATCTTATGTGTTTGTGGGTGAAATAATTGTTTTTGTATAAAGCTCATCACACCTCTAGGTATTTTTGTAATTGAAGAATGTAGAAACTCCAAATTATTTTGAATGAAAATTACTAAACTTTAGGGGGAAAAAAATTAAAAGAGTTTGAAAAAGAAAATTTTATTGAATGGTGAAACATTGGTCCAATAAATTGAGGCTCAAATAAGTCTCTTAATATTGTGGACCAGTTAATCTCATTCACCAGAACTGGTACACCTTCACTTATTTAATCCCAATGTGGTTTCCAGCAAATGGCAGCCTCCCCCACATGGTTGGATCAAGATTAACGTTGATGCATCTATCACAAAATCCCTCACAGTTCTAGCAAGAGATGATAACGACATTGTCATCAAAGTCTGGTCTAGAACACATCACATTGGCTCACCACTCCAAGCCGAAGCTACTGCCATCCTATGGACTGTGCAACTCGCAAAAATTGAAAGATGGAGCCATATTATTGTTGAGGGTGATGCCAAGTCTTGCTTTGACTCATTAGTTGGGAAGCACCGACGCAGTTGGGAGGGTGTTGCACCGGCGTCCAACGCGGCCCAACGCGGGGTGCGGCCACCGACGCCGCTGCCCACTCATTGGTGCTATGTCTGAGTTTTTTTTTTTGGGATTCGCACTGACTCGCTCCGATTCGGCTCCGATGCATGCCGATTCGGCTCCGATGCGCGCCGATTCGGCTCTGATGCGCGCCGATTTGCGCCAATTCGGGCCGAATTGGATCGTATTAGCCAAATATCAATGTGTTTCGGCCAGAAAAAGGAAATCAGCCTGTAAGAGGAAAAAAAAAAAAAAAACTTAAACTGAAAATACCAATGAAAATAGCCACTGTCACCATCACAAGTTCACTGGCCTTAACCCCTTTCTTCTTCTTCTTCTTCCTTTTTTTTTTTGCCTGAGCTAGTGAGCCGCAGCCTGTTTCGTTTTGGGATAAGTTTTGTTAAATGTGGAATGCCTTAACATAAAAGGCTTTATTTTGTTTTTTTTTTTTTTTTTTTTTTGCCTGACCAAACACGTGAGCCACATCTTCCCTTTTTCTTTTTCTTTTTTAGTGGGAAGCTACACCTATTTTAATATCTGCCACATATATCCTTTATTTTGTTTTTGGGCTGACCAAATACATGAGTCACTAAGCCACATCTTTTTTTATTTATTTATTTAGGGGAAGCCTCATCTATTTTAATACCTCTATCAATAATTCAAGTGTCAAAAAATTTTGTATACTTATTACTATCTATTTATTTTATAATTATATGAGTTTTCTATTATTATTATTATTATTATTATTATTATTATTATTATTATTATTATTATTATATATAAAAGCATGCTTAGCAATATATGAAATATATAAATAAAAATATTTTTAATAATTTTTTAATCGCCGCATCCCGCCGCATCAGCACCCTATTTTTTCAAAAATTGCCAAGTCTCGCACCCGCATCCACACCCACACCCGAATCTGAAAACGCACCCGTGCTTCATAGCTCATTAGCCTTGTTTGTGTCCGTGTCCACACCCGATTCGTTCATTTGCAACATTATTAGTAATATTCTATGTTTTTAGAGAGTTTTTTGCTGGTTTTATTTTTCTTTGGGTCAAGAGAGACTGTAATTTAGCTGCACATGCAGCGGCTAAATTCTTTCTTAGAACTCTTCAGTCTTCCAGAGGCTCTTGCAGCTGCTTGTAAGGTAGACTGCTTTCCTTTCCCTTCTGAGTAATAATACATTGAAGCTTATCAAACAAAAACAAGGAGAAAGCCAGACGGAAACACTAGACAAGAATTTGGAGCTATTTTTGGTGACTTGACTACTTGAAAGTGCGGACTGGTCTGTTCTCACTCCTCAAAAACCCAACATTCTCACTATCTCTATTTCATTGATGGCTTAAATCCAATCTTAAGTTCTATATTCATACCTCCATCCAATCTTTTTATGGAACTCAGGTCTTTCTTACTATACTGTTTAGTCATTCGAATTAATATTTTCGGTTGCATTAACTAATTTAAGTTATGGAGCCTCTTGACTCATGCTGAGATTAACCAAGGACATAACTTTTTCGATAATTCAATTGTCACAACAAGTGGGGGTAATTACAAACTCATATTCTCCTCGTATAGGAGACTAGGCAATATCATTTAGCTACCTTTCGACAATAAATAATTTAGGAAGGCCATCCCTGGCTGAAGAATACAAAACCAGTTTATAATTAACCCCCATATATGTTACTTCCCATCATCCACCATGTTCTTGAACTGCAAGATCATAATGCTGTTGCTGCTAGATTCGCTATGCAAATAAAAATAACCAAGACTAAGAAGTTTGAGCAGTTAGAAATGAGTTCAATAACATCTAGGACAACTAGGCATTTGTTCGAATGATCTAAGTAAAGCTGTCATATATCTTTGAGGGTGTTATTATAGATACGAATAATATAGATGATATTAATAAAGATATTTGGTATAACCATTTAAAACCCTGTAACTTTAGAGCAATTTCTTTAAACACAAATATGGTGAGTCTCTAAGTGAAATGGTATTCTTAAATTCTGAGAGGCCAGTATAAATCAATTGTCCAATAGCCTAATATTTTTTCTTAAATCAGTTCCCAAGTCCTCTCCACAGTTTGAACTAGACCCTCACCTAAGAAGCTTAGTAGCACATAATGGTTCAGCAAAGTATTTGATCAAGCCAGTTTCAAAAACACTCAACTGGCTAAGTAAACCAAGGCCACCTATCACGTGTTATAGAAAATTACCTAATTATGCCGCGCTCATCATTCCATCACTTACTGCTGTCCTAGTTTCTGTATAACTGTGGACTTAACTGTGAGAGGGAAGACATTCAATAATACCGTCTTGCCCTTAACAGAGCAAAAACACCATCCCTTGTTTCCTTGAGTTGCCTTGACCCAATGAACTTCTTTTTCTTGAGTTGACAAGTAAACTTCCTATTTCTTTGCTTCCAGGCTTTGTGCTATAGACTTGAGATGGCTTCTTTCCAAAAAAATAAATAAAACAGATTGCTTCTTTCAAGCCATTGCTACTACATTAACTGTATTTTGGAAAATGAAATTGATAGAAGCCTAAAAGCATATGAAATAAATCCATCAGGGAAAAATTCAGGGTTGGCAATTCAATCAGAAACAATTTTTTTTGTCACTGGGAGGCAGAGGAACTCCTGTCCATTGAGTCCAGTCATATACACGTTGCTGCCAGAGCAAACTCATGAAGCTATCAATCAAATTAATGATTATTTTCTTTTACCTTCAGCAGTAGAGAGGCCAATAGGGTCAAATTGCAATGAGAAAACCATAGATATCACCTGTCTGTCTTCAAGGGCCCAACTATTTGTCCCATAATTTGTGGTTTAAACTTCAAAGGGACAAGGACTCCTGGAGACACTAGTTTCATATTCTTGGTGACTGACTACTGCAAGCAATCACACCCCCCTCCCCCCCTCTCTCTCTCTCTCTCTCTTTCTCTCTAAAACCATACATTTTCCTACCTCTTTTTCATTAAGGGCCTAGGTCAAGAAAAACTTAAATCTAATCTTTTATGGATTCAAGTCTTTCTTCACGTCTTTTTGAGTCACAAAAATCCAATCTTTTCTGCTGCATTAACTAACAGAAGGCATGGAGCTTTGAGACTTGTGACATATTGAGATTGATCAAGGACTTAACTAACATTTAAAAAAGGCCTTCCTGGATCAGGCAACCAGCATGAGATTACTTCAATAAAATCTAGGATAACTCATTTGATTAATTGGTCTAAGTATAGCCGCTATATATCTTTGAGGTAGTTATTATAGATACCAGTAGCATAGATCACAATAATGAAGGTAATAACCATGTAGGACTTGGTAACTTCAAAGGAGCTTCTAGGATCTGGATGAGATAGTCTTCCTAAACCTTGTAAGGCCAATATAAACCAAATTGACTAAGCCAGGTAATGATGTAAAAAAGATTTTAACCAAATATTGTCAGCCAATCATCCAATAGCCCAATAGTTTTGGTCAAAATTGTGTAAGGCTTGTTTGTGTGGTTAATAAGGCTTGTTTAGTGGCTAAGGTTTTTACTCAACAAGAAGGGTTAGATGATTTTGAAACTTTCTCACCTGTTGCTAAGTTTGTCACTGGGGAATCCTCATAGGAACTAGTCCCTCAGATTTACTTGAAACTAATTGAAGATCACTTGATGAATAGAAATGCTAAAGATCACTAAAGTAAATTGCCTACATACAACTTCGTTTTCCCTAGAGTAATACAACTATGTTAACTCAAATAACACATTTCTTTTTTTGCTGCCTAGCTCGTCATTACTCCAGCATTTCTGAGTGAAACAAGGCCTGGCACATGGTTAATGGCATCAACTTTGCTTGGAAAACCTTTGACCTTAATACTCCAATACAATTTTGTTTTCGAATCATAACAATTACTAAAACAACCAAGAGGAAATATTTCTCCCTTCTTCATTACATGGAGAAATGGAGGAACCCTCCCCATTTTACCTTTACATTCAAACTCAATTTCAACGCAACTATAGCTTTTGTCTAACAGCTGCCTAAGATGTTTTCAAGCAAATTATTGGAAATTAGGAATTTCATGCAAACCCAACTCAATGCAAATTAGGCAAAATATAACGGAGAAAAATTTAGAAGTCTTTAGCCTCAAGAACCCAAACTCAAATCAGAGTACATGCACAACCCAAATTTAAGTCAGATTAAATGCACAAGCCAAACTTAACTTAGATTAAATGCAAAGGCAAAAGAAATTGAACTCAAAATTTAGAAATTACCTTAATGCATACGTATGTCCTTTAACTCTGATTTCTAAGCTTGATAATTAGAGTTGCAGGTGAGGGTTATGGTGAGAAGACAACTTGAAGATGGATGTGGGTTTGGGTTTGGGTTTGGGTTTGGGTTAAGCTTTGGCCTACAAGTAGAAAGAAGACAACTTGAAGATGGATTGGACTTGGAAATGGTGTACTGAACAGACTAAGGGAGACAGAGGTGGCTACTGATCAGACTGAGGGAGACAAAGTGTTTTGGAGACATTGCATTCAAAATTTCATTTTATTCTACATATAACTCGATTTTAGTATTGTGGAGTTTTGAATAGTTCAGCTGGAGTATTATATTGCGGAAAATCCATGGTGGCAATCCAACGTGGAAACAAATTCAAGGAAACTCAGCTTCAGTATAATGGAGATCCTTATATAAACCGATTATCAAGGAGAAAATATTAAAATAGCATTAATTTTCAAACAATATAGTTAGTAGTTAAGTTTTACAAACTATATTTTTTACTAGCATCTCGAGTCTAAAAGACTCGATTTTGGGGCTATAAATCGAGTGGTGACTACTTGGAAATCGAGTCTCTAAGACTCGATTTACCACAAAAAAAAAAAAAAAAAAAACGCAGTCAGCCCACCTGGGTCGCGCGCCCTGGCGCGCTGCCTGGGCACGCTGCCTGGGCACGCGACCCAGGCCACCGCGCGCCCAGGTCGCGCTGCACGGGCGCGCGACCCGGGCCACCGCGCGGCTGGGCGCGCGACCCGAGCCCCTCGCGGCCCGGGCGCGCGACCCGAGCCACCGCGCGCCCGAGTCGCGCCGGCTGGGCACGACCCGAGCCACCGCGCGCCCAGGTCGCGCGGCCTGGGCGCGCGCACTGCCTGGGTCGTGCGGCCAGGGAGCGCGTTGCCTGGTCCCATTTTTTTTTTTTTTGGTGGAGTTCAAATTTCATCTGGCTTGTAAATCGAGTCTTAGAGACTCGATTTTCAAGTAGTCGCCACGTGGAAAAAATGTCACATCAGATAGAATCAGACCATAAAAATCGAGCATTAAAGACTCGATTTATAGCCCCAAAATCGAGTCTTTTAGACTCGAGATGCTAGTAAAAAATATAGTTTGTAAAACTTAACTACTAACTATATTGTTTGAAAATTAATGCTATTTTAATATTTTCTCCGATTATCAAGTACTAATACTAAAACAGGACACGTACCCAATTAGTTTGAAAACAGGGGCATATTGCTTCTTTTTTTTTTTGCTAAATAGGGGCAAAAGCCCATTTTCTCCAAATCTATTACATACATCGTGTGTATTCATAATCTAAAATAGTGGGTTAAACTTAGGATTTCAGTTATTGAAATTTACAGTATGTCCAGTATGTGTTTCACAATTCGCACAATTTGTGTAATAACGGTCAAAATTAGGAAATTCTCACCTCTAAGATTTGTTTGAGAGTAATGTTACAGTTACAAACTATTTTACAATATTTTTAAAAACAATTAATGTGACCAATTTTTTATTGGTTTTTATTTAGACCCACCATTATCATCACTTTTTTATTTATTAATAATCACTCACCACTTTCGTATAATATATTATAAACTTGTTTAAAAAAATTTATATACTACTTTAGTGTTTGTGTATTCTAATAAGTATTATATTTTCCTTAAAAAAAAGCACTCACTACATTAGCAATTTGTAAAAAAATTTATAAAAAGTTTATATCTTTACATTATTCTTTGTTTGAAGCTGCAGATGAGAACTAATTATTTTATGGGCAGCTCTATAAACCGTGGGCTCCACGCACCTGAGGAATTCACATTTCAGTCTATATAAGTAGTTTACTCTCTTTCACAATACTGGCACATAGCTGAGAAAATGAACGAATAAAATGATCATTCGAACTCGATGTTGATCTCAACCAAACCCACCTACCAAGCGACATGGGAGATGGGTCTATTTATCTTTCGTGGTCTTGTAGAAATTCTCAGTCACATCAGGACAATTGGATGTTGACTTCTACTAAACTTGGGTCTATCAAAAAAAAAAAAAAAAAGGCTTTCCTCGTCTTCTAGGGAATTCTATTTTTCATAAGTAGTCCAGGAAATCCCAAGCTTTTTTCAGATAATTATAATAAAATTTTAATATATGACGTTGGTTGAATAATAATTATTCTTTATTATTAGACTAAAATAAAAATTAATTTATGCTAAAATTTATGGTGTTGCAAGGTTCAAAATCTTAACTTTGAATGTTGGTCTCAATCAAATAATGTCAAAGAGTCTTTATTAGTACACTAAGCTACTAATGCACATCTTTGGCATTACCATCACTTTACAAGAATAAGTACTTGTAGGTGTGAAGGGTAAAGATTGTGGTTCAAGTCTTTAGGAAGGAGTTTCACACACATACACTCAGGAGGTATTTGGTTTGCTGTGATGTGTCCTTAATGTGATGCACATTAAGATGATATGACATTAAAGTTTTTGGTTTTTTATATTTTTTTCTAACATTATCGTAATCTAAAATTACAAAACATATCACATCACCTTAATTTCATTACCTTCCTAAATAATGTAATGTTGCATTGTTATTTTGATATTACATTAATGTAAGATTACGATGTAATGTAACATCAAGACGAACCAAACACCTCCTTAGAAAATGTCACACACTTCTACACTTCTCATCACACTCTTAGGCCCCGTTTGGTAACGGTGTTTAAACAGCGAAAACTATTGTTTAAACACCACAACACATATATTTACACACTTTTTCACCTATACATATTTCCACAAAACTTAAACAATGTTACTAAAATCAATTATTTTCCACACACACACACACACACACAAAAATGGAATGTTTGATAGTTTTTTAAAAGATAAAGTTTAGCTAAAAAACTGCTTTAATAACCTGACATGTGTTAAAAATGACATGTACATTGCACATTAGGCCTGTTCATGGATATACCGCCCCGCCCCGCTCAGGGCTTCGCTGAAGGTTTCTAGCATGGTGGTCGGTGGTAGATCTTCAGTACTGACATCAGACCAGTGCAGCCATCGCCGCCAAGATGTGCACACCGATGAAGATTGAACTGACCCGAGCATGTTATATATATATATATATATATATATATATATATATATATATATATATGTATGTATGTATGTATGTATATATAAATATCATACTATTCTAAGAAGAGAAGAGGCCGCCTAAGCCTAACGTTCTCATCCATAAACAAGTCAAAATTATTTTTTGAATTCTTATCCATGAACAGGTCTAACGTTCTCATCAAAAAAAAAATAAATAAAATAAAAAAGAAGTTAACATGTGTGAGTGAGGCTACCTTTCTCAGTCAAAAACGTTTGTCAAGAGGAATAGCCAAATAGTCTCATCACTGAGTGTGAGTGGTCTTGTCTAGTAACTCTAGTGTCTTCCCACTTGCATTTTTTGAAAAAAAAATATATATTAAAAAAAATGCCGCATGTATTAGTCACTGACTCACTGTTTTGCCACTTGCATTTTCTGGAAAAAAAAAATATCTATATATATATATATATATAAAATAAAAATAAAAAATAAAAAACAATGTCATATTGTCAGTGTTTAAGTCACTAATGGAGTCATTCACTGTGCAAGATATTTTTTTTTCTCTTTTGATCTCAACCACACACGTCTTTTCTCTTGTGTTGTCTCCTACTCAGACTCAGCTACTCTCATAATCTCATTTCTTCTCTTTAGTCTTTGGACTTCTGCTCCTCTCACGGTGTCACCTCTCAGACTCAGAACTCAGTCACTCATCAGTCATCAACCACCTTCATTTTTCTTCAATTTTCTTCCCTCTCAATCTCAGAATCTCAGGCTCTCACCTAACCATTTTTCTCATCTTTTTTGCTCTCAGCCACATAATGTTTCTTCCAAACCCTAATCCCACCGAACAATTAGTAGTGTTTCCCTCTCAATCTCAGATTTTCAGGCTCCCCACCAACCATTTTTCTCTTCTCTTTTGCACTCAGCCACATAACCGAACGAACCACACCGAGCCGCTAAGATTAACCGCACCTTGTGTAGACTAGTTCTTACCTTCCAAAAGTGAGGTGCAGTCAACCATAGTGTGAAACCGCACCCTATAGGTGTGGTGCAAAAAACCTCTCCAAAACCGATTAAACCAAACCATGTACACCCCTATTTCACATGATTACTTAAGTAAACTTAACCCAACTAATCCTAATTAACTACACCATCTACTAAAAAAATAAAAACTAAAAACTAAAACACCTATACATATTCTCTCTCTCTCTCTCTCTCTCTCTCTCTCTCTCTCTCTCTCTCGTGAACCCAGAAACACAATCCTTCTTCTTCCTCCACCACCAATCCCCCCCAAACCCTCCTGTCTCCATCGCCAACCTCCCCAATCCCTCTTTTTATTGCAGTTTCATATATTAGAAAAGATCGATGATATCTCTTCTGAGATAATGTTATTGTCGTGGAGCATGAAGGAGAAGCACAATTGTAATTCAAAATTCAATATTTACTTCAGTTGTAATTCACAATTCAAGAGATATCACATATATGATATACCTAAATGGAAAAACATTGACAGCCACGAGTGTGAAAAAGCTTAGCTAAAATACAAAACACAAATCAGAATATGCAAGTGTGACAGAGAGAGAGAGAGACCAGTTTGATGCAGGACAACCTAGGCTTCCCACCTAGATTAGTCCTACCGTAGAACCTTAGGCTTCCCACCTAAGGTGTTTGGAATCACCACCAAACAAATCAATGCAATCTCTACAAATAATCTCAATAATAATAATAATAATAATAATAGCCTGTAAAATACAAAAAGGAGCCATCTGGAGCTTTATATACTGCTTCCAGGAATCATAATGATGAAGATAAACTCCTAAACAATCTCAAATACTAATACGATGATCCTAACAATCTCAAATACTAATACGATGATCCTAACAATCTCAAATACTAATCCAGTATTAAAGATAAACCCAAATAAAAATAACATAAATGATAAAGATAATCTCCATAGATGTGCTATCTTGTGGTGTCCACACCAACTCCCCTGGAGTGGGAGAAACTCGACCCCTTCGAGTAAAGCTCATAAGGAACAAGTGACATCAAAATAAGCTCCATAGAGCCACAAGCTCACTAGGTCAGCATGGCGCCTCCATCGACACTCATATGTGCGGATGATAGGAGGTAGAGATGAGGTGGTAGCAAGTGTATCCAAGTAAGCCTCCAAAAGAGCGGGATCAAGCTGCTGCAACTCCTCTCTGGTGATCCATGTACAATTTGCATACAATAACTCAGTCAATAGGTCTATAGGTATGAGTCCATTTGAAGTTGTTCATGGTTATACACCTAGGAGACCTTTAGAACTTCTCCCAATGTCCTTACATGATAGGGTTCCTGTGTCTGCAGTAGAGTTTGCTAGTCACATGCATGAGCTGCATAAAGAGATCAACAAACGAATTCATGCTAGTAATCTTAAGTATAAGACTCAGGCTGATTTTCATCGACGTTATTTAGACTTTGATGTAGGAGATTATGTTATGATTCGTATCAGGCCTGAACGGTATCCTTCAGGAACCGTTAAGAAACTACAGGCTTGCAGTGCTGGCCCATTCAAGGTATTAAAGAAACTTGGATCTAATGCTTATGTGATTGATATACCTTCAGATTATGGTATTAGTTCTACTTTTAATATTGTTGATTAATTGCTTTTAAAGGTCCAACAGTTATTCCCTATGAACCTTTTGATGATCCACCCTCTTCTTCTTTGTCTAACCCTACCCCTAGCCTTACACCATCTTGTTTCCAAAAGGCACATAATGATATTATTGATATTATTTTGGACGAGCAGTCTCTTTTCACTAGGGATGGAACAGTTCAACGCTTCTTGGTTCGCTGGCGAGGACAGCCTAATTCTGACTACAAGGAGTATAGATTCCCAAGTCCTACCATTCTCACCTATAAGACACCTCAAAAGATTTCCTAGACTCCTATTGACAACCTCAGTTTAACCATCAGTTTGAGGATGGTATGCTGTGGAGAATTTCAACTTTGTTCCCATCATGTGCCAAAGGGTCTTCCACAAATAGCTCATGAATTTAACATCCCTATCTGACATAATTGTTTTAGGTAACCCATACAACTTAACAATCTCATCAAAGAAAATCTTGGCTACCTTGGATGCATCAAATGTCTTAGAGCATGGAAGAAAGTGAGCCATCTTAGAAAACCGGTCTACCACTACAAGAATGGAATCAAACTTCCTAAGGGTACAGGGGAGACCTAGTATAAAGTCCATGCTAATATCCTCCCAAGGACGGTGTGGAACTGGTAGAGGAGTGTAAAGGCCAGTATTTTACTTGCAATGCTTAGCTAGTTGACACTGACAACATTGACCAATTATCTTGGCAACATCCCTCTTAAGACTTGGCCAATAGAATTGTTTCTCTACCTCTTTGATTGTCTTATCACGTCCAAAATGTCCTGAAAGTCCTCCCGCGTGCACTTCCCAAACCAAAAAGTCTCTAACTAATGTACAGGGAATACAAAGCTTATTAGCTTTAAACAAGTAGCCATCTCGAAGGATAAAATCATCAACAAACTGAAGATGCTCAGTCCTAAGTGTAGTGTACACTTCTCCAAAATCTGGGCAAGATTCATACTCCTCTTGCAACTTCTCAAACCCTATGACTTTTGTGCTCATCACAGAAACTAAGGTGACTCGACGACTCAAAGCGTTAGCTACCTTATTCTCAACACCATATTTATGTCTCAAAACAAAAGAGAATCTTTGCAAATACTCAACCCAAGGGACATGTTGAGCATTTAATTTCTTTTGGGAATTGATGTGGCGGAGAGCATCATGATCAGAATAAATGACAAACTCATGGGGTGTCAAATAATGGCTCCAATATCTTAAAGCTTGTACCACAACATAGAGTTCTTTGTCATATGTTGAATACTTCTTCTTAGCCTCATTTAATTTCTCACTAAAGTAAGCTATAGGGTGACAATCTTGCCTAAGAACTCCTCCTATGCCTACACCAGATGCATCACATTCCACTTCAAAGACCTTATCAAAGTCTGGTAGGCGCATCACCTGTGCTTCTATCATCTTCTTCTTGATTTCTTAAAATGCTTTACCAGCATCATTTGACCATTGGAAGTCGCCTTGCTACATACAATCAATGATTGGTGCTATGATTTTACTAAATCCACGTATGAAGCGGCGATAGAATGTTGCAAGCCCATGAAAACTACGAACCTCATGAATGCTCTTGGGCTTGGGCCAATTCACTATCGCCTTGACTTTTTGTGGGTCAGCAGAACCTCCTTTAGATGAGACCACAAAACCTAAGAAAATGACACTATCAGTGAAGAAAGAGCATTTCTTGAGGTTGGCATACAAGTTTTCTTTCCTCAAAGTGGAACACACTTGTTTAAGATGATCCAAATGTTGCTCCTTTGATTTACTATAAATGAGGACGTCATCAAAGTACACTACCACAAATTTTCCCATGAAAGGCCTTAGTACTTGTGTCATCATTCTCATAAAAGTACTAGGAGCATTTGATAAACCAAAGGGCATTAAAAGCCACTCATATAGACCATCGTTTGTCTTAAAAGCAGACTTCCATTCATCACCTGGGCGAATCCTAATTTGGTGGTATCCACTTTTCAAATCAATCTTCAAAAAGATTGTGGCTTCTAACATTATATCAAACATATCATCTAACCTAGGGATAGGAAAACAATACTTCACAGTAATCTTATTGATTGCGCGACTATCCATGCACATTCTCCAGGATCCATCTTTCTTTGGTATCAAAAGTGCAGGGACTACACATAGGCTTAAGCTTTCACACACAAATCCTTTGTGCAAGAGCTCATCCACTTGTCTAGCCATTTCATCATATTGAGGAAGGCTCATTCTATAGTGGGGTAAATTTGGAAGTGCTGCTCCTGGGACAAGATCTATGGCGTGTTGAATATCACACATAAGAGGCAACTAATTTGGGAGCTCCTTAGGGAAAACATCTTGGAACTCTTGAAGCACTGACTGTACTTCTTTTCTTGGTTCTTCAAAGCTATCTAGTGCAGTGTCCTTAACAACCAAAGCAAAGATGATGGGGTCTTGATTGACAGCTCTTTCAAGTTTCTTTGGACTGATGAGGTTCATACTTTGCTTTTTGGGCTCTTCTTTAGCCTTACGTGCACTAACAAACTTAGTTTTGACTGAGTTAAGCTCAATCCTTTGTCCATTGTGCATGAAGGAACAAGAGTTCGATCACCCATAAAGAGTGACATCTAAATCATAGAGCCATGGTCGTCCCAAAATTATGTGTCCTACATCCATTGGAATCACATCATATGAAATCTGAGCCTTGTAGGAGAGGATATGAATAAGAACAAGACACCTTTCCTTGATGGTGATAGATGAATCATCTAGTCAAGAAACCTTTATAGGGTTTAGGATGGGCAAATAACATCAAACCTAAGAAAGAGACAAGTTTAGAATAAACTGCATTAATGCAACTTCCACTGTCAATGATAGGCTTGCAATTTGTTGTCCCACACCTAACAAAGGTTTGGAAGAAAGAATTTATTTTCCAATCATCACTATCTTTGGACTATGCTAGAGTACACCTAATAACACTCATTATAGGAGTATCAAGACTACCCTTACTGAGATGATCAAAAGATGGTAGGGCTCTAATGCAAGCTAATTGGGTGGAATCATCTTCTCCTATTTCTACGATGTCTTCAATGTTAGGCTCATAAACTACTTTTTCTACCTCTTCCTCTCCATCCAATTCTTCAATCAACAAAGTCTTATTAGGATGTTGGGTAGCCATATGACGAAAGCCTTGACACTTAAAACACTGGATTCTAGAATTGGGCCTAAATGTCTCTCTAACCACACTCATCCCTTTGTCTTCTAGGCGCAAAGGTCTATTGATGGGATTGGGTCTATTCTGAGGACCTTGTTGGTATTTACCTTGAGGATTGTCTTCTATGTGCAAGGGCCTATTGTTGGGATAAGGCCTATTTCTACCTTGGGGACCTTCAAAATTGTTGTGAGGCAACATGCGATTGTCAAATCTCCTTCCACCTTGGGGCCTAGGGATCAGCTCTAAATCTTGCACCAAGTTATAAGCATCATCAAGAGTTGAGATCTATCGGGCCACCAATTCTCTTTGAAGATCATAATTGAGACCTTTCCTAAATCTACTCAAGGTAATTGGCTCATCTTTAGTTGCATTGCTACGTATCCTGTACTCTTCAAATTGTTCTACATACTTGGTAGCAGACCTATTGTCTTGTCTCAAATCATGCCAATGATCCAACAAGTTGCCTAGATGAGAGACTGGGAAGTACTTTTCATTATGCTTTGCCTTCATTTCTTCCCAAAGAGTTATGGGTGGTTGGCGGGTCTTACAGAGGTGGTTGACAACACTATCCCAATGGAGTTTTGCTCTTCCTACAAGTTTCATTTTGGCAAACCTAACCTTTTTGTCCTCAAATAATTCATACCATTCAAAAAAATGCTCCATCTCTCTCACCCAATCATTGTAGACCTGAGGGTTCCTAACACCATTGAAGGTAGGGGCATCTACTTTGATATGTTTTGCTGAGTTTTCTTCATTGTCCCTATGGTCTTGCCTAGGATGAGGGCCATGTCTATTATTATTTCTTCCATTATGAGCATTATCCTCGTCATACCTAGCCTCTAGGTGGCTTAGACAGGCAGTAAGCTCTGCAATGGCTTGTCTTAAGTCATCTTAGGGAGGAGGATCCATGTTCAGACAGGATTGGGGACTAGAGTGAGATTTAGAACTAGACTCTGATTTGGAATTAGGCTATTCTTTAGAATTAGTTACTAGACGACCACTACGCAAATGCATGCAAGGAGATCAACAAACTAATTCTAGCAAGTGAATAGTAAGGATAATACTCAAGTTAAAATAAATGTGAAGAGAAGTCATGAATTCTACAAGGTGTTGCAGTCAAGTAGTACTAACTTTAACAAGAATTAAATTAAAAGGACCTAATTGTGACAATGTGATTATGCTGGTTCAACTACTAATTCTAAGAATTAATTACTTTAAAGGTTTTTTTTGTGTTTTAATTTTTTTTTTTTTGGCTAAAATAAAAAGCTGAAAGAAAATAAACCAGCAGCTAAAATAACAAAGTCATGTGAAAGTTTAAGCAAAACAAGGGGTAAAGGCAGTAGCATGTTATGAAGGTAAAGTTGAGGCACATAGTAGACATATTGATATTAAATTTGAATTTGCATTTCAATCCATTAAGATAGGAAAGTCCACACCGGGCTGACTTAACAACCTGGCCTCACTGGACAATGGGTCAACTACTAACAATGGGAAGTTGGGCTTGTGGTTCCTCACGTGGCATTAGGACCTTCATGAGTCTTCTGCTTTGACCTGACTTTTTTTTTTTTTTGAAATACAAGAAAGAAAGACTACACTATAAAACTAAAAACTACTAGTGTCAAACAGTAACACATAACATTGAAACTAAAGAAAACTAGAAACGGGGGAAAACGAAAAGAGAAGAAATGGCGGAGCAAGCCAGAGACATCGGAGAAGAGGCACTCGCAAGAATCATCGACGAAAAGGTGGTGTCGCTCATCGGTGTTCACTGTCGGTGGTGCGCGATGGTGGAGATTGGAGGTGGTGAGTCAGATTGTGGGAGCGATGGTGACGGCGTGTCGACGGCGGCTGTTGGTGATGATTTTGACGGCAGGTTGTGCGATGGCATCATTCTGTTGGTGGGATCGGCGGTTGGCTTTCAACTTTCTTCTGTCTCTGTCGCTGATCTGGTGGATTGAAGTTGTGAATCTGAATTTTTTTTTTTTTTTGGGTGGAATTTATGCTCTTTGTTTCTGATTTGGTGGTAGTCCTTAAAGTCGGGCACGGATTGGGGTCACAAGTTTTAGGGGAGTAGTGGGCTTTTCTGTTGGTTTTGGGATGAAGAATTCATGTGGCCAAAGTGGGTATATGGTTCAGGCTGGTTCTGGCTCTGGTTTGCAGATCTCATGAGGTAAGAAATTTGGTTGCGTTGGTTTGCAAATATCGGGGGGTAAGTATTTGAGTAATGACATATCTGGCAGTTGAGTTGTTTTCTGATGGTGGTGAGTGTGGCTATGGGTTGTTAGTCGTGATTTTGGGTTGTTGAAAGAGGTGATCGGTCAGGCTCTGATACCAAGTTGATGCCAGACAACCTAGGCTTCTCACCTAGATTAGTCCAACTGTAGAATCTTAGGCTTCCCACCTAAGGTGTTTGGAATCACCACCAAACAAATCAATGCAATCTCTACAAATAATCTCAATAATAATAATAATAGTTTGTAAAATAGAAAATGAGCCATCTGGAGCTTTATATACAGCTTGCAGGAATCATAATGATAAAGATAAACTCCTAAACAATCTCAAATACTAATACGATAATCCTAACAATCTCAAATACTAATCCAGTACTAAAGATAAACCCAAATAAAAATAACATAATTGATAAAGATAATCTCCACAGATGTACTATCATGTGGTGTCCGTACCACACTTGCTAGCTTGGGTTGGATCCAAAGAACAATCATGAGCCACTGTGAAGAGGCTGGAGGTGCAAGGACAGGTGCACAATAATAGCCAGACTTTTTTTAATATATATTTTGATTATTATGTTGAAATCCGGTGATTTAAGTTTGAGGATTGGGTTTTCTGGTGGTTTTTTTTTTTGGCTTTTAATTATATTATAAATTCGGTTTTTCTTTTTGGCTTTTTTTTTTTTAATTTTTTCATAGGTGGTGTAGTTACCTAGGGTTAGTTGGGTTGAGTTTACTTAAATAATCATGTGTAATGCACATGCCATTTTTTACACATATCAGTTTATTAGAGCAATTTGTATTTTGTAGCCTTAGGCTTTTGTAGCTAAATTTTATCAGTTTTTAAACTACTCATGACTAGGCCCAATTTACATTTTGGCCCATGATATACCCTATAAATTACTTTATGCACCAATCTATATATCTATATATATAATAAAAGGTGAAGCTGAAAAAAATTCAAATTAAAATTTCAAATTAGAGTTCTAATTTTGCACCATGTGTCCTAAATTATTTATTCTTAAAGAGTTTTATTTCTTAATTTTAGAATCTAATGTGAGACTACATCATAAATATTCATCAAAATAAGTTATCAAGTATAAAAACTACAGAGTCTAGAATAAATGAATCGTTAAAAAAAAAGTGTTTCACAATAATAAATAATAATAAAAATATGGACAATTTACATTTTATACCAATAATATATATCCTTGCAAATTTTTTTAAATAGTTAGCAACTATATATATTATGCATCTTATCGTATATCTTTAAGTGTATTCATGCATATGCATGGGGTTATAAGCTAGTGTATACTAAAGCACAATCAAATTGTACAATCAAGTTCTAGAATGTATCCAATTCAATTTTAGTCCATATCCAAAAACCATAATTCGAAAAATTATTTCAATAAAATATCTAGTTAATTTGGAGAAAAGAAACCTTTCAAAATAATCAAATGAATTAACAATATTTTAATATCGAAGAAATTCCATTTCTTCTCTTTAAATCAACATAGCTAAAATAGTTAAATAAAACTTGTGAGGAAAGACAAAGAAATATACAAAAAATAAATGATGCCCACTCAAAAACTCTTGCAATTCCTCAAGAACACTCCAATATAATTAATCAATTACTAAGATATCAAAACAAAAAAAAAAAACAAACAAATTTCTAAGATGTTTACCTCAAGAATATCAAGAATCTTCAAACTTCCTCTCACTTGGGGGTTTGAGACAGAAGCAACTAATGAGTCTATGGGTGACTAGAATTTCTAACATAGTGTATAACCTTATTTAGCACCCCCTTCCTTCTTCTCTTGTTTTTGGAATTGTGTTTCACAAGTTGTTACCCTTATTTATGTTGGGCTTTGTGGATCCTAGTTATGTTTGATCCAGATTATGACCTGATTTGAAATAATATTGTGCGCTGGATAGAAAAACTATAGTTTTGCAAATTAGGTTTTTATGTTGTTTTTTAGAGTGAAAATTGTACTGCTGCATCTTATATTTTTCCTTGAGAATAATGAAATTTTTACAACTCCATGCACGTAGGTAAATTGTTGAACCATGTAAATATTGTCTTGTACGATTGTTTTTCTTTGTTGCATATTTTTCTTTATGTTTCAATTTCACATATCTGAGAATTTCGTAAATATTCCCTTTCAATTTGGTAATCAAATTAATAAGAACTTTTGTATGTGAGAAATGACCAAAGATAACTTTAGAAAATTGTTGTATTTTAATGCTTGGACCCATATAATTCAATTGATGATTTGTTGTTATGGCCGTCATTAGTAGCAAAAGTAGCCGGTAGTTGCTTCTTTTTTTCTTTTTTGAGCAAAGTAGCAAGTAGGTACTCATAGAATAAGAGTTGTATTGCACAACTATATAAACAAGTCATTTAATATACAAATATATGATGGAGGATTGTGAAAATTTTCATTTTTGTATTAGGTAATAAGTCACTTGTATTTGGACAGTATTCCATATTTCTCTCTCTCTACCCTCCTACTGCCTCATGGCTTCCATACCAGTTCTGCTCTTACTGCTTGTTTTCCTACTTCCCCTTCATGCAAGCCCTCAATCAAACCAATCCAACTCCAATATGATACTTATAGGTTCCTCCCTTAGCCCCAATGAAAACCATACTTCATGGGGCTCACCTTCTGGCTTTTTTACATTTGGTTTCTACCCTTAAGAAAATGACTTTGCAATTAGAATATGGCTGGTTAATCAAACTGAGAAGACCATCATCTGGACTGCAAATCGAGGTGACCCACCTATTTCTTCTGAAAACTCACTTAGTGTAAAAAACACTTGTGAATGTTTAGACCCCCAAATACAAATTTTCCAAAGCAAGCTTATATTCAAACAATATATGTGCAGAATATGAAATATAAGCAATACACAAATTATCAAACTACTCTAAACCATGAATTAATCACAACGAGCAAAGATTAAAAGCTAAGAGTAAGGAAAAGAGAGATGCAAACACAATATAACACCGGTACGTGTTATCGAAGAGAAAACCGAAGAACTCGGCGAAAAACCTCTCCGCCGCCCTCCAAGCGGTATATGATCCACTAGAAAATCAGTTGGGATACACGAATAGCAATAGACCTTCCAAGCCTAATCTACCCAATGCATCTAAGCCCTCCAAGCTTCTTGCTCCAACAAGTTTACGTCGAACCGTGTCTTCTCTAGCTTTCCAAATCCCACAATTAGCCCATTGCATCAACCAATATGAAATGGTTCTCTCTTGAACTGCTTCCCAAACACCAAGAACCTTCTCACTATTCTGAATTTGGTGAGGTAAGGATTTGGTTTATAATCCTCTCATGGATATGAAAATGGAGAGGGTGAGAGTAGAGGAATTTGGAGAATCAAATGTATAAGATTATGGTAAATTAATCTTGTTTTTCTCTAGGGTTTTTTTTTCTCAAAATTCTCTCTGGAAGCTCTCTACATTTCGTGGGTATAAAGGTATCTATAGTAGGGTATGAGATGGAATGTGAAAAGTCACTTTTCAACAAAACATGGTGTACTGGCGAGTCTCTCGCGACTAGAATGAGTCACGAGTTCCAGTCGCCAGTTACCAGACTAGGCCAAACTGTACTTTTTATCCTATAGTCACTACAAGAAAACTGGCCTATTGCGGCGGGTACTAAAAACGCCGCTATAAGTCGCCTATTGCGGCACGTTTTTGGCCCGCCACAATATACCAGAACTATTGCGAACTATTGCGGCGGGCCATATATTGCGGCGAACTACAGCGGTGGGCCAATGACCCGCCGTAATAGGGGACCTATAGTGGCCTTCAACTTAGATATAGCGGCGGGCCAATGACCCGCCGCAATAGGCCTTAAATTGCCCCAACCTAGCCCTAAATTTTCCCTCGGGTTTTTTTTCCCTTTTCATTTTTAACGCCTTATGGTTTTTACCCACACACACACACACACTCTCTCTCTCTCTCTCTCTCTGAAGAAATCTCTTCACTCTCATCTCTACCACTACCCACAGCCACAACCGCCGCCACCACAGCCACCACCACCCAACCCCCAAACACCAAATCACAAGCAAAAACAAACCATTGTAAACCCACAGTCACCACTAGCCAACCCAACCCACAATCACCACTAGCCACCATCACCCACCCACCTTCCACCACCGTAAACCCCAACCCAAAATCAACCCACCACTAGCCACCACCACTACAAAACAAGGACCAAATCACAAAACCCAACCATCACAAATCACCAATTAAAAAACAAAAACCCAGCCACCAAATCCCCAAATCACAAAACAACCACCACCAAATTCAGCCACCACAAAATTTCACCCACCACCAAATTCGATCCACCACCAAACTGTGACCCACGACTCAAACCCATCATGACCAAGTGACCCACAGTGACCGCCGAAGCACTGTGACTCGCACCCATGGGAAATCGGTGAGATAGAGAGAGGGACGAGCAAGAGAAGGCATGTCTCGATCTGACGGTTCGCCGCTTCGAGCGAATCGGCGATGTCAACCATCGTGAACTTAGCGGAGGAGGCGAAGCTTGCGAGAGAAGGCGTCGTGAAGGCTCGCAGCCAAGCTGTTCTCAGTATTTACAAGTCTCTCGTTGCTGGTTTATATATGCCCATGGATTTATTAAATCGATTTGATGCTTGATCACACTGTTTTGTTTTTATTATTGAAATGTTGCGAAATTTTCTTGTATATATATATGAAGAATACATTGATGAAATTTGAATGGGATGCGATGGTGATATGAGTGTAGGTGGCTCGGCAGCTAATTCTGGCGGGGCATGATGTGCACATGGTGATTGGTGCTCCTTATTTTGTTTTCACCTCTGAGATTCAGTCCCCTCGCCTCTTCATTCGCAAGGTCACTTAACCACTTTCTGTTTGTTTCCCTAGAAAATTCTCTATATATATGAAGTTTCTGTTCTAGATTTCTTACTAGGCATTAAACTGTGTAATGCTGGTGAAGTTTTAACGAAAAATGATTTTCTCTATTTTTTATTTTTGTGGTTTGATTATGAAATTTGATAATATGGAATTGCCTCTTATATCATTTAAGGAAAAAAATTTTTGATTTAAAACCTGTTATAAATATATATCAGAACAATTACGTGTAAAAATTGTGAAGATTCAAATGCTTATGTGGTAGATTTTTTTGAGATTGACTAAAAGTCAAATGTCTTTGGTTTTATATTTATTGATTATAGATTATATATGAGAGGAGTGGCCACACTTTATAATAGTTACATGTTGGTGTTTGGAAATTCAGTTGGTGTTTGGAAATTCAGGTGATGTTAGATTGTGGAGCAGTTCAAGCAAATGCTTAGCTTTGAGGATTGTCAGTTCCATCTTCTTCTTCTTCTTCTTCTTCAATTATATGAATTTTCTTTTTACTTTTAACCGAAGCGGAAACGAAAAATTGCTGTTTGGTTGCTGAGAAAAAGAAAATTTAACATTGAATATATATATATATATATATATATATATATATATATATATATATATATATATTCTCCTAAAGTGGATATATAAGATTTTGATTGGTTATTGATTGAGAATGATGGAATAAGAAAGAAATGAAAAAAAAAAGTAATTTTATTTGGATATTGTATTCTGTAATTTATATAAACAACTATAAGTAATGGACTCATTGCTTCAAGACTTGAAATTTATATGTGTTTGTGATATTTTCTGGTGTTTCTAATGGAGATTGTTCACATGATGTTTTAGAAAATGTGTATTGGGCACTGGAATTTGAATAATGTGATCTATAGGTTTGATGTTTTTAGAATATGATTCTTTTACGCAGAAAACTTTGTCCATAGTTTAACTCTGCCAAGGACCTTAAATTTCCATAACAGATGACGGCCAGAAAAACTCTGTTTCCTCCATAACTCTGGTATCGCTAATTTTGGCCAATGAGCTCTAGCTCAACTAACCCCTCCTCCCCCATGCAAGTGTTAGGTAGAGGGAGAGGTAGTTGGTTCAAGGCCCATTGTGTGTGTGTGTAACTTTTCTCTCTATTTATATATTAAAAAAAAAATCACTAACTTTGAACTTATAGTGGAAATATTTCAGATTTTTCCTATTAGCATAGCTGATTGATGCCTGCAAGGCCATGCTGTGAATTTCTTTCTCATTTGCGTTTAATGGTACTACCATTTTCATTTTATATTGATTGAAAAGTTTCATGTCAATGCAGGTCACGCACAGCTGTTGCTCCATTGGAAAGGTTGAAGATATTGCTACAGGTTGGTTTGTATTCAATTAATATTTTTCCCTTCTCTCAATCACAATTGAATACTTCATACTTGTTAATATATGCAGAGACACCCCAACTAGTATATCAAAATTCATGACATGTTAATTACAGGTCCATTCGGGAGAGTATAAAAGCAAAACAAAACCAAAAAGAAAACAAAGAAACAGAGACCGAACGAAAGAGGCCAAGAGGATGAATAAAAAGGTTTTTGTCTTCCTCCTTAACCATTATTCTTGACTTCTTGAACAGCAAGTGTTAAAAGGTTTTTCTGTTTGAATAAAAATATTGTTTAATTTTTTTTATTTAAATTTTTTTTGGCTGTTCGATAATATCACCAGAGTCTGGAATCTTGTAGGTGTAATGTGTCTATTGTGGTTATTGTATTAAAAAGCTTGTTCATCATGCAGTATCCTTGGGCAATGTGCAATTATCATGTTTGATGTTACTGCTTGGCTGACATACAAGAATGTTCCAACATGGCACAGGGATCTTTGCAGGTATGTTTAAAAATACCAACTTTTCACCTGTTAGTTGTAAGTTTGGAATTTTATGAGTTTTAATTAAATTTCAGTTTTTATATTGCCTGCATTTTTTGTCTATTGTATCAAAAATGCTTAAATCCTTGTAATTTGTATTCAAAGGGCTATTATTATTTTGTGTTGGTGATTGTACCTCTTTTTTCTTCATTCTTGTTTTGGCCTTTTTTGGGGGTTTACAATTTATATCTCTGAAAATGTGTAGCTCAATGTTTGTCCTTTACAGCCCTAATGGCTGCGAACTTCATTTGTTTTTTGCTTTTCTTGTTGGGTTATTTACTTTTTCTCTAGTGGTTGTCAATGTGACTATTAGATTATGTAGTATAAGTGTCGCTGTGGCTTATGCTCTTATTTAACAAAAGTTAGTTGTAGTGCCATTAGATTCCCATGACTAGGACAATATGCTTCCTTTTTTAAAACAGATATGCCATTATTTCTGTAAGTTGTTAATGGTTTCACTTGGAGAATCTAAGCACAGTTTTTTGTTATTTTTAATTTTGGATTAAATTTATTATTATTTGTGTTAGTTTTGAGTAAAGATCTTCAAAGTTCAAAGTGATTGAAATTTATTGTTTTTGTTCAGGTCCATGAACTAGATGAATTATCCATTTGTTAGTGTTATTGAGAAAAACAATACCAAAAAATCATCCACTTCGTCTTCTCCTGCTGCTGTTATCTCCTCTTCACATCATCACTTCGGCAGAGAGGTGAGTTTCTTTTTCTCTATCTTTCTTTTTTTTATAAATCATGGTTTAGGATCAACATGGTAGGTTTGATTCTTATGGGTATGCAGGAAAAGTACTGTAGGGTTTTTTTTTTTTTTTTTGATGAATAGGTTATTGCAGGAAGCCTTTTGATTAAAGAACATCATTTCCTATATTAATACCTTTTTTGTTGCACCGCCTTTATTTCCAACTATTCCTCAACACACAGAGATACAAATATAAATATTTGGCGTGTACTACTTTGCCATCAATTTAAGTAACAAAACCCCCATTATTTTAAGTAAACAAATCCCTCAATTTCTTTCTCTTTCTCTCTCAGTTTCAGAGCTCAATCTCTTTCTTTCACCTTCTGATTCTTCTCTCTCTCTCTCTCTCACATTTTGATGCTTCTTGGTTTTCGCTTATGGAATAAGTGGAAAAACTGAATGAGATTTGGTGCAAAAAAATGTTGTTACAGAGGCCACTAGATATGCAACCAGTAAACTAGCATGGCATCAGAGTTGGGCTTGGAAAAAAAAAATTAAAATTTTATATGCATGTTTTCTCTTGCCCCCTTCCCCATTTTAAAAAAAAAAAAGTCCTATTTTCTGTATAGCAATAATTATTTTAAATTTTATAAATTCATAACTCAAGTTTTATAAATTTTATAAATTCAAGTTTCCTAGTTTTTCTCTTTTCTATTTTTTTGGTTCTCTATTTTGAATGATTGGCTATGACTATATATTTGATGATATCTCACTTTAGTGAGTTGGTTTTACTCTTAGCCTGTTTTACATTCTTGCAGGTTCGTCATCTTGACACATCTGAAAAGAGTGAGCTTCACAAGTTACAACAATTGAAAGATGAACAAGGTTAGGCTTATTCTCATTAGTAACTTGTCGGTTAGCATTTACATGCAATAGGCTGTTAGGCCCATCAATTGTTTAGTATTTATTTAGATAATTTTTTGTTATGCACGTATTTGTGCCTTTTGCTGCTAATTGAGCTAGATGAATCTAAAAGATTGCAAAACTTATATGTGTCTTTCTCCTAATGTGTATAGGAGAATTGTCTAGCAATGATGAGAAAAAATATAAAGCACTGAAGCGGGCAACTGAAAGGGACATTTCTCAAAGTTGAGGTCATCATCTGTTGCACATGTGTTGGTGCTAGAGATCCTCGATTGGCAAATCTTAGGTTCCATCAAGTTGAAATGCATCTAACATGTGGAAGTTTGTCCAGGATTCACTAGTTTAAAAGCTTACTCTTTTAACTTTTTGTTTTTTGTTTTGCTGCTATTGGTATACTGCATTTGGATCATTCCTAGTGGTTTTATTTTTTTCGATTTTTCTATTCACTGATTTTTTTGGAATGTTTTTCTAAAAAGTTATCTTCTTTTTATATGATCTGTCTACAATGTTGAACTTTTAACTTGCTATTCCACTGAGAAATTACCAACAGTTTTGACAATCAAATGAAATTGATAAAATTATATGCATGTTTGGCATTACTTTAGGAAGAGAGTTCTAATTATAGAGTTTTAGTAGTTTGTAATATAGAATTTTAACTGAGAAGCTCTTTAGCTTTTTTGGCTTTTGAGTGTTTGACAAATTGCATTAAACAATGCTTTAAGGTGGTAGATTTGTAAAGCTTGATTAGTGAATTATAGAGTTTTTTCCCTAAAAGCTTCAAATTTTAGCTTCCTAATCACGAAGGTTGATGTAGTTGAGCTTTAAACTAGTTTTCTATTAGAGAGAGTTTGGGAATTGGGATAAGCGTAGGTCTTAGTTTTTTTTCTGAAATACATTGAAAATGCTACTGCTATTAGTTGTATGCATAATTTATAGGCTTTTAATATATTTCATTCTTCTTTATTTAGGTTTTTTTTTTTTTTTTTAAAATGCTGAATAAGCTTGAATTCTTAATTATTTTATTCTTTACTAATAATTTGAGTTTGAAATTTATGGAGTGGAGTGTATATGAAGCTAACCAAACCATGATATGACTTACAGTTAAAGAGCTTAAAAATCCCTTCATGAACAGGATGTTCAAACCCAAAATTCTTTTTTTCTTTTTTATAGTATGTTGGAACTCCGAGAAATGTCAATGGCGCCCTCTCAGGTGTTTTTGTTGTAGTCTAACTAGGCCTTCTTCGACGACCGAAAAAGATAAAAACCCAAAGTCTGGGGCTGCACCTAAAACAAATAGAAGTTTTCTCTTCTCTTGAATTGCTGCACAGCCTCCTCCACATAGCCCCTATCAAGTAATTTGCTCACTCTCACATTTTGCTACTCTACACCTCACATAACAAAGCTGCTTCTAATATATATACTAGATTAAGAGGAAACCAAAGTTAGCAATATTGAGAAATTGTTCACACCATGTAGAGAAAATAGGTGTGTTATTAGAGCATTAGCATCCAGGTTTGTAAAACTCCGGAAATTCTATTTTACCCAAACAACAAAAAACATGCTATATCCGGGTTGCTACACCTAAAACAATTTATAATCTTGCTAAACTCTTACTTGTAGAGTTTATTGTAGCAACTTCTACTTCTTTTTTTATTGGTCTCTCTCTCTGCATTGGCTTGGAGATCGGTATTTGTGGTGTAAATTTTCTTAGTTCATGCAAAATTTTGGCTTGTCAACCTTAAAAATCACCTAGATCTGTCTGTGTAAAGTTATGTATATATGCTCCATTTTCTATTTTAACTAAAGTAACTGTGTAAATTACACGGTTGCATTGTATTTGCATTTTTTATTCATTCTTTGCATTTCTTGAGAAGGAAGGAAAAGAATGGAGGATGGCTGTAAAGTATGAAGAGAGAAACATAATTAAAATATATATATATATATATTTTAAGAATAAAAAATTTGATACGGTTTTATTGAAAAATAATATATATATATATATATATAAATAAAGTAGGTTCTTAGGTTAAATTACACACAAATATTTGAGGATGAGCTAAAGTCAGGCTTTCTTGGCAATGTTTAATGTTAAGGACATGCATATTTAATGCTAGCGTGAATAACAATTCAACTTGTCAAACATTAAATACTTGCCATGCTTTACTCATTCATATGAGTACTATTCTATTTGCCTATAGTACCTTTTCAAGTAGAATTCCATAATAAAAAATAAAAAAGACAAAAAAATCTACAATCCAAGTTGACTGAGAGTTTCCTAGCCATATAAGACAAATTCATCTTTTAATAAGTTGGGTTAATATTCCTATATGATGCCAAATCAATGTGCAATTGATGCACTCTATTCAAGCCCATTTTCTAAAAAGTTTTTAAGCATGTATGACTGCAATGGCAAAGGAAGAAAAAGGAACCCATATAGCCGTATCAATTGAGCTGATTTTTAGGTGGGTGTATTTCAGATTGGGCTGGTGGAAGTGAAGGTCCGAATCTGATTTTTAGGTGGCTGGTTAGTAAATTTATATTGGGCCTCACTTGGGTTGCTTATGTGATTGAGGGTTTTGATTCAGATTGGGCTTAGGCTACAAAATCTAATGGCTTTTGAGAAATTTTTGGGGTGTGAAGAGTGTTTGGACTAGGATTTAAATGAGGGCTAGTGCCTAGTGTAATGGATTAAGCCTAAGGGATTTTGAGTTGGACCTCAAGGTCTAAAGAACCGGGTTTCCTCATTGGGTCGAGCAAACTCGACCCATACTCCTATTTCTTTAACCAATCTCACCCATGCACCCACCCTATTCTAAAACATCTCCCCCTCTCTATTTGAAAAATTAAAACTCTCTCTCTAAGCCAAGCCCAAATGGTGTTCTCTCCCCTCTTTTCGATGTGGGAGTGTGTATTTGGCAGATGGGTATGTATTTTTTGTGCCATCTGCAAACAAAACTTCATCAAAATGATTGTTTGACGTAAAATAACTAATTTTAAATGTTAAAATGAGATTGACTTATCTTGTTAATTTTTTGTAAACAAAATTCTCAAGAATAAACCAAACTTTTATGTTTTAATATTGCTAAGGATCTTGTGAAATTCCTAATATGCATTTTATTATATATTATCTTTTGGATGCTATTAATGAGATTATAAGTAATTTCATTCAATGAGATTATGCTGTAATTTCATACCAAGTTCTTTTTTTTATTTTTTTATTTATCATTTTGGTGCAAATATACTAGCTGCTACGGGTGCTAGGGCTGCCACTTCCATCACAACAAATCCAGTGTGGGCTATTAAGACTAGACTCCAGGTAAGTTAGGTGTGGTTCTGTTTGTAATTTTTTGTCTTCTTTCAATAAAATTATATATATATATATATATATATATATTATTCTATTTGCACTCAAGAGTTTGTAGTTGAAGCTGTTTTATATTTCATCTTGCACAACACGAACTTGTGTGTTGTTTCTAGATATGCTTCCTTTGTGACTCACTCTTAACTGAATTGCTTTGAAGTGAGTCTTGTTTGAAAATTAACTTAGGTTTATATATATTCTTTTCTTGTTGGCAGATTGCAAAAAGAAGAGGCACTATAAGTTCGTGTGATCAAAGCAAGTGAAGTTGGTGAAAGACTTAAGGTATTCTCTCTCTCTCTCTCTCTCTCTCTCTCTCTCTCTCTCTCTCTGTTTGTGGTGGGTTGTTGAATTGGGGCAAGCAGGTGGCTTGCATGGAGTAATAAGGTGGTTTTAGTTGATATTGGGAGTCTTGTTGTTTTGTGTAATATTGGATGATTGTTGTTGAGTTGTTCTTATTTGATTAATTCATTTTAAGGGCTTCTCTCTATCTTTTTCACACATGTGGAACACTAAAATGGAATTGCATATTTAAAGAGATGTCCATTCCTAAAGAATATTGCTAGTAATGATGTTATAGTTACCAAATGTATTGATAACTTCTCTATGCATTTAAATTCATTGTTTGATTAGAAACATAGCTAAAAGTGAATGATTAAAGATGATTTGTTTCTCAAATTAAGGTGAAATTGTGTAAATGGAATGTGTGTTAACTCTTGGTTTGTGTTTTCATGAAATCACATTATAGGTATTTCTTGTAAACCACGTTATAGCAATGGATAAGAGTTGGATGAAACTTACCAATAGAAGGTCGCGAGAATATTTAGATGGAGTCCAACAGTTTCTGAATTTTGCATCTAACCATGCAAACCCAGATGGAACGATTTCATGTCCGTGTAAAAAATGCGTGCATACAAATTCGTTGCCTATAGATGTTGTACACATTCACTTAGTGTCAAATGGGATTTGTAGGGGTTATATCCCTTGGATTTTTAATGGGGAATCATCGTCTGCAAAGGCTTCTACTGAAACTCCTAATAGTCATGTCCAAGAAAACCCGATAGGGTATGCCGATCTTCATGACATGTTGCATAACATGTTCCCCATACAAGATATGGCATCTGCGCCAACGGAAGAAGTCCCTAGTGTGCACCAACCCACAGAAGGTCCTGCAGAAGGTCCTAATGAAGATGCACTTCAGTTTATGAAATTGCTTGAAGATGCTAATCAACCTTGTTATAAAGGTTGTAAGCATTTTAGCAAATTGTCAGTCATTGTGCATTTGTACCACTTGAAGTGTCTTAATGATTGGACCAACAAATCATTTACCATGTTGCTGCAATTTTTGCTTGACTTTCTTCCTTCAAATGCTAAGTTGCCAAAAGATTGTTATGAGGCTAAGAAGATTATTAAGGATCTGGGCTTGAGCTATTAGAAGATTCATGCTTGTCCTAAAGATTGTATTTTATATTGGAAGGACAATGCGAATCTTAAAGCTTGTCCAAACTGTAACCTTTCAAGATGGGAAAGTAATGAGTCTAAAGGTCAACAAAGTACTAATGCTTCCTCCAAAAGAAGAAAAAAGAAAGCTGCAAAGATCCTACGGTGGTTCCCCTTAAAACCGAGATTGAAGCGACTATTTGTCTCCTGAAACAACCAATCATATGAAGTGGCATGCCAATGGTCATGTGAATGACAGGTTAATGAGGCATCCTGCTGATTCTGAAACTTGGAAATCATTTGACTCTAAGTACATAGAGTTCTCATCCGAGCCTCGTAATGTAAGGCTTGGATTAGCAGCTGATGGATTCAATCCGTATGAAAATATGAGTACTACTCATAGTACATGGCCTGTCATTTTGATCCCATACAATCTCCATCCATGGATATGCATGAAAAGGTCTTTTTTCATGCTATCCTTATTGATTCCCGGTCCAACCTCACCCGGGAACGATATAGATGTGTACTTACAACCCCTAGTAGAAGAACTGAAGGAGTTATGGGATGTTGGAGTAGAAAAGTTTGATGTGTCTTCCAAAAAATCATTCCAAATGCATGCTGCATTATTGTGAACCATAAATGATTTTCCTGCATATGGTGATATCTCGGGTTGGAGTACCAAAGGGAGACTTGCATGTCCCTCTTGTAACTATGATAATCAGTCTCGTTGGTTAAGATATGGAAGGAAATTTAGTTACATTGGACACAGGCGATTCTTGGATAGAGATCATAAATTTCGTAAGCAAAAAAAATCATTTGATGGACATGATGATATGAGACCAGCTCCTATTACAGTACTCGGAGGGGAAATCATGTTACAAATGGATGTTGTAGCCGAACATGTGTTTGGGAAGAAAAAAGTTAATTTGACCAATAAAAGAAAAAGAGGGGAGGAGGCCTTAACTGTGTGGAAGAAGAGAAGTATATTTTTCACCTTGCCTTATTAGGAGGACCATGTGTTGCGTCACAATCTTGACGTGATGTATATTGAAAAGAATGTAGTGGATAATATAATTGGCACATTGTTGAATTTGGATGGCAGGACAAAGGATAACTTGAAGGCACGCCAAGACTTAAAGGATATGGGTATAAGAAGTGGACTTCACTTGGAAAAGGTTGGGAATGATCAGACACGTATGCCACATGCTTGCTACCATATGAATGCTACTGAAAAGGATGGGTTTTTGCAAGTTTTGAAAGATGTAAGAGTGCCAGATGGATATTCTTCAAACATCTCACGTTGCGTTAAACTGAAAGAACGCAAGATTAGTGGGATGAAGAGCCATGATAATCACATCTTAATGCAGCAGCTTTTTCCGATAGCAATACGTGGATCTTTGCCCCCTGAAGTGAGTAGGAGTTTAATTGACTTATCTTGTTTCTTTAGGGAGATATGTTCCAAAGTACTAAATGTGGAGGAACTTGAGACTTTTGAGAAGAGAATTGCAGTGACATTGTGTGAGTTGGAAAGGATATTCCCTCCCTCTTTCTTTATAGTGATGGTACATCTAGTCATGCATTTGGCTAGCGAAGCCAAAGTTGCTGGCCCAGTTCATTACCGTTGGATGTATCCCATAAAGAGGTAACACATATATTAACTTGATCTATTTGGTTTTGTTTAACTTACCAATTTCCCACTGTTGATCTTGGGTTTTCCAATAGGTACTTGTCAAGACTTAAGTCTTATGTGCATAATAAAACTTATCCAGAAGGCTCCATTGCAAAAGGGTATATAGCAGAGGAATGCTTAACATTCTGCTCACGCTATTTTAAATCTGTTGAAACTGCATTCAATCGGCCTGTAAGGAATGTTGAGGAATCCATGGGTGCAGTGGTGAGCATTACACTAGATTCAAATTCATGGATCCAGGCACATCGTTATGTGCTATTCAATTGTGAAGAAATCACTCTATTTCACGAGCAAGTGATATGTCCTTACGTGGTTATTAACGGCATTCCAATACAATACTCTAGATTAACACTAACATGTTTGTCTACACAGTGTACAGATAGCGGAGATCAAGGCCGGTTTTCCTTTTCATGTGACTAATGATGTTATTCAAAAGCAGCACATAGAGGAATTCTGACCTTGGTTTAGGGAATATGTAAGTAAAGCATATATATATATATATATATATATATATATATATATATTGTTGTATTTTTGGTTGTAACACTTTAGATATCATACTTATAATAAAAGTCTTCCTCTATAATAGGTGATGTCAATGGATGCCTCTAAGTCTCTGATAAAGTTAGATGGTTTGCTCGATATCCAAATAATGAAGCAAAACGGTTCAAACGTTATGTCATAAATGGTTTGAAGTTTCGCACTAAAGATTTTGAGACAACTAGGAAAACTCAAAATAATGGAGTTTGTGTTGTTACGGAAGGTGGTGCTACTTATTATGGTGTACTAATCGATATTATTGAGTTGAACTACTCTGACAAGTATCGATATGTATTATTTAAATGTCAATGGGCTGACGTTATTAGTGGGAGAGGATTCAAAAAAGATGACTTTGGCTTTCCTCTTGTCAATTTTTCAAGATTGATACACAAGGGCGATCGATTGATTGATGAACCTTATGTATTAGCATCTCAAACTTTGCAAGTGTTTTACGTGGAGGATGTGAGACATAAAGACTGGATGGTGGTGGTCCAAACAAAACCTAGGGAGGTGTTTGATGTTGGTATTAAAGCTATAGATGATGAGGAAGAAGTGGATACATATATGGAGAATGTCCCTTATAATGTAACTACTGATGATGCATGTGATGATGCAAATGACAACCATGCTTGGGCTCGAGTTGATGAAGAAGGAACCATTTATGATACACCGTTGATTAGTGAGGATAAATTGCTTGAAGAAGACTTTATTGATGATGAAGAGCTTAGTGATGATATTTATGAGTCCAATGATGATGGGTCTAGTGATGATGAGTCTAGTCGTGATGACTCTAGTTAATACTATTGGGTATGAGTCTATGAAACCTTATCTTATTTTGGATATTTTAATGGTGTAATTGTTTGCTTTAGTTTCCCTTCTATGTTCTCTAATGTGATTGTTAGAAGCTGAAATTTGTGGTCTTGTGTTAGCAATTTGAAAGGTTCAAGATATTATGGTCAATTGGATGCCTATTAATGTCTTCTAACATGTATACTATACTATATGCTGCTGAAATAATAGTGATATTTGGGGCTTTCATTGAAAATATTGTATTTGTGTTGTTTAAGGGTAGTCTTATATAGATTTGCTCTATGAGAAGTTTTACTTGTACTATTACTTGTCATTGTGCTTATATACTTGTTTATTTCAGACTTTGACACTTGAAATGGGAAGGCGAAAGACAAATCTACGCATGCGTTCTAAGAGTTTAACATTGGAAAGAGCTGCTTCACAAGATGTGGATGAAGTGGGGGACCAAGAAACGCATGAAGCTTCTATACAAGGTATGAGCTTTTTACTCAATAGTTTACCATTCATACACAAGGTATGGGCATGTAAGTTGTGAACCCTTATATTAAATTTTATGAAACAAATGGGCTTTTGCATGGTTCAATTTTTTAATTGAACCAAAGTTTTTAATTGGTCATAAGCAAAGTAATGACCACTTGTTTAATTGAATACTTAGACTCATCCTATTAGATGGTTTTCATGCTTTGTTGTTTGACATTGGTTGATATTGTCTCCTTCAAAATTTAGATGTGCAACCAGCTGTACGTGTCACTCGCGGGCCAAGCAAGTACTTGGATGTTTGGGATCTTCCTGCTGACGAAGAAATTGAGTTGTCACTAAATAGTTTGCATCAGCTGATTGATGATGGGGCGAGGACTTTCACTGGTTTCTTGGGTACAATTGCACGGAAACCACACATGTGCCCGATTAGATATCTTAATTGGCGTGTTGTAGAGGTATTAAAGAAGTTATAATACTTGTAATTATGATATTTTGTACTAAGTTTTGCATAAGTAATTTAGCATGAACACATTTGTAATTTGATAACTCAACTATTTGATTATAGCGTAAATACAGTGTCCTTGTTAATCCTATTGCATATGCGGCTTTGAAGACATTTACCTTGCAAAAAATTGAGAAGGCTTGGAGGGATCATAAGTCTAGGATGAAGAAACAACATTATATACCTCATTCAAGAAACAAAACACGGGTAAAGAACAACCCACCCAAGGGATGCATACCACAAGATTGGGATATACTTGTCGATTATTGGTATACTGATGATGCAGTGGTATGTTTGTTTTCTCTCTCTTTTCCATCATGGATCATACCAAAAGGAGAATGATTATTGAGAAATTAAGAGAATACATATTGGATTGCTTTCAGATAGTATTTGTTAGTTTTATGTGGGTTTTTTGTGAAACTGGTATATATGAGAAGTTGTGTTTCATATTTCATATTTGTTTAATTTGGTAGAAGTCTTGGAAATGGTAAATGCTAGTTTGTCTTAAGGTTCAAAAACAAAGGCAAGTGTGTGGTGTTTAATGTTTTGATGTCCATTATATTGATGCAAGTGAAGCTTTTATTATCAAATTGTTACTCTTTATCATCATGTAGTTTCTCTCATTCTTTTACTTTTGTTTCCAATAGATACCAAATGATATTTCATAGGTTTGGCTTTAGCTAAAGGTGGCTTTAGATCCTTAAAGCATACTGTATATAAACATGTAATTTTGTTGAATGTAGATAGAGTCAGAGAAGAATAAGGACCGTCGTTCTAAACAGGATGAGTTACATACTGCTGGCTCTTGTAGCTATGCTGTGCATGCTGCAAAAAAGGTAATAAGTATTATAACGCTTTTTAAATGATTTTGACTTCTCCTAAAGTTTGTGGAACTTTGTTTCATCATTACATAAATATGTTGTTCATAATGTAGGCAAAAATGGATGGACAACTTGTAGAGCGTGCAGTATTATATCAAATACTACATACTCGTAAAGATGGAACTGTAGTTAATCCTGTAGTGAAAGCAAAAATGGTGAGTAATTTCTCCATTGTAGATGGGGGTAACGAAATAGGAATTCAAGAAACAATATTGTATATAGAAACAATACTACCACTTGTGTAACTTTTTTGAAATCCCATGTCCCATCCTATATATATATATATGTGTGTGTGTGTGTGTGTGTGTGTGTGTATGTTGTGGGGTCATTTTAACAATATGATTTCTAACTTTTTTTTGTTTTGTTCAAACCCACATATCAGGACAAAATGAAGGAATTGTTGGAGATGTCTTCGAATCAATTGTAGTCATCTGACACGAGTGGTAGTATTGCATGGTCACCAGATGATGTCTTTGCCAAAGTGATGGGTAAGGAGCGTAAAGGTCGTATTCGTGGGGTGGGATTTGGTCCAAGCCCAAGTGGTCGAAGTAGCAAGAGTGCTCTCACGGACATTGAAATACACTCAAGTCAAGCAAGGGACAATGAAGTTGCACAACTGAAGGCTTCCTTGGCTACTATGGAGGAGAAACTAGTGGGTTTTGATGAAATAAAGCAAAGACTTAGTCAATTCGAAGAAATGGGGCAAAGAATGGAGCAAAGAATGGCTCGAATGCTTCAACAAATACAACAAATTTCTCCTCAATGCAATCAGGTATATTAACAAAGACTTAGTCAATGTTTTGAAGACATTTTTATTTTAGAAAGAATAAAAATGCATTTTTTTAGAAAGAGTACAAAATTGAACTTGAAAGTTTAGTTGTAAGATAAATATTAAAAAAAAAAATTTAAGCAACACCTGTTGAAAATGCAATATTGACTAGCAGGATAACATTTTCTTGTCATTTTATTCCATTTATACGCATTTATTGAGTAACCATACTTTGTATGAAGAATACAAATATTTGCTCTTGAGAAAACAACTATGGTTGGAAGGCAATTTGGAGGGCAAAATTTCCTACAATGATAATCATCATAGTTTTAATTTGGTCCCAAAAATAAATTCTAGACTCCATCATTGTCTGTGTATTCATTCATCTCATGTACTGTGTAACCATTATATTAAAACTTTGAACTTAGCTTAATGTAGGTCCAAACACATTATTTTATCCAGATTAGACATCAAATATATGCAAAGGCCATCATGCCTTATGGCAGAGGTCACTAGTTTAAATCTACCCTTTACCCTCCCCTGAGCCTAAATATATAAAAGTAATTTCTAAAACTTTTACATGGGCAATTCAGTGAGAGCCCAAACATTTGCTCGGAACCTTTTTGTGAGTTGGTTGCAGGTAGAAACGTATTATGGATCCACAAAGTCACAACATTTTTTTTTTCTCAATGCCATATCATATATATACACAAGTTTAGGATGTAATAGAGAGATGTAATAGACATTTTTTGCCTTGGTAATATTTTCTTGTCATTCTATTCTATTTATACGCACTAATTGAGTAACCATACTTTGTATGTAGGATGTTCCTTCGGCCGAACATTCTCCAACTCTGCCAAAATCGTCAGCCGCATCCTATCAACCAACCAGCTTATAAGTTTTATCTTGGTGTTCGAGAACTTTTTGTGAACAAAGAACTATGGAAGAACAACCGCATTCTTTGCAAGTGTTGGAAGATATTTTTTAAACACTTTGGAACTTTGATTATAGTATTAGCTTAATTTGAACGGTTGTTTTACTCAAAAGACCACATCTTTTTTTGTTAATTTTATGATGGTGGTTATAGACAATGTTATGTATTTGATAATATATTTCTATGCTAATATTACGTTAGTTTGGAGATATTTGTGGTGTTGTTAATTAATTACATTTGTGGTATTGTGTTAGTAGAGCTAAAACTACTATAGGTTCTTTGTAACAGGTCTGAACAATATATTTGATGCAAAACAGGTTCTTTGTAACAGGTTGAACAACAATATATTTGATGTAAACAATGGTTTTGAAGCCCACTGGAAAAAAAAAAAAAAGAACCTATAGCAGCGGTCAAAAAGCGTCGCAATAGGTTCACATTTTATGTATTAAATGAAACCCTATAGCGGCGCTTATAGCCCGCCGCTATAGGTTAAACATATAGCGGCGGTCTCACCTGTCGCTAAAAGTCCCATACTCCGTTTTACTTGCCAGCTTATAGCGGCGCTTTGTGCTCGCCGCTAAAGGTGAACACAATAGCGGCGGGCACGACCCGCCGCTAAAAGTCATATGACATGAATTGGAACATTGTATAGCGGCGGTTTTATGCCCGCCGCAATAGACTAAAACCGCCGCTAAAAAGCGTATCTACAGCAGCGGGTTTTTGTACCGTCGCAATAGAGATACAGCGTCGCGACAAGGCTGGCGGGTAGAACCGCCGCAATAGCCCCCACCGCAATAGGTGAAATGTATCTATAGCAGTGGTTTTGGCCAGCCGCAATAGGCCAATTTTCTTGTAGTGAGTGATCCAGCTGTCCAACTCTTCATCTTTCTACATGCTTCACACTTGTGCTCCATTTTGGTGAGTCACCACTCACGAGTCAGTCGTGAGTCAATCATGAGTCACCTTCTTGTTGCACACTCTTAATCAAATCTTCACACTCTCTCACACACAATCCTTACATTATTTCCACCTAAATACATGGTTTCTAAATACTGAATTACAAGCAAATTTGGCATAGAATAAAGCCAACACATAGTTGAAAAATTCAACTTTTCATCTTCCAATGCTACACTAGACTTAACTATAGTTGGTAAGCTGCTGCTTCAAACTGGGAAAGGCAGAGAAAAATTCATTGCTAATGTGTCTGAACCTGCAACTACAGCTGCTATGCATGATTCTGGCAATTTTGTGCTCTACGGAAATGATTCCCATACTATCTGAGAAAGCTTTGATTTTTCAATTGACAACATACTAGGAGGTCAGAGTCTCTTTGATGGCGATGAATTGGTTTCAAGTGTGTCTATATCAGACCACTCGAGTGGACATTATTTACTTTCTATGCAGATGGATGAAAACCTTGTTGCGTACCCTATAAATAGCTTGGATGACAGGAATGATGCATATTGGGCCTCTGGTACTTATAATGAAGGTCCTGGTGTACAACTCAAACTCACTCGTTTAGGTGTTCTATTCCTTCACTATGGTTTATTGGAAAAGAAACTCATTTTGGCAAAAAGCTCATATCCGAACAAGAATGGAACTACTACTATCCACCGTTTAACACTTGATGAAGATGGGATCTTCAGATTGTATTTACACCAATTTAAGAGTGACAATAGCTCAGTGTGAAGTCAGAGGTTTCTGTGGATTCAACAGTTACTGCTCAAGCAGGGACAGCAAAGCTGAATGTAAATGTTATCCTGGATTCAATTTCATCAACGATAGCAATAAGTTCCTGGGCTGCCACAAGAAATTCAATGAAGATGATTGCATACGCGCTGCGCAGTAAAGATCCAGCTGTACTATACAATGTCACTTCTTTACAGAATTTGTGGTGGAGTGATTTCCCTTATTCAGTTATGCCAATGGATAAGGAAGATTGTGGCACATCTTGCCTGGAAGACTGTAATTGTGGAGCAGTATTGTATACGGGTGATTATTGCAGCAAATATAAGCTTCCGCTTAGATATGGTAGAATAGATGCAAGCAAATCAACTACAGCTTTCTTCAAGGTGATTAGTAAAAGTACAAATATTTCAGACCATCCCCATCAAGCTGGGGAGTCATTATTGGAAGCAAGAGAAGTCCGATTTTGATTCTTTCTATAATTTTGGGCTCAGTTTCATGCTTGTGTCTTGTTTTGGCAACCTCTAGCTTCTTTGTGTACAGGCACAAACTTCACAGGTACACAAACTGTTAGAAAACAGGAACTTGGGATTAGCTAAAGAGTTTACTCTTCAGTCTTTTTCTTACAACGAGCTTGAGAGTGCTATGGATGGCTTCAAGGAAGAGTTAGGTAGGGGCTCATTTGGAACAGTTTATGTAAAAATCTGAGAGAAATCTAAATAGAATTGAGAGGATTTCATTAATTGAAAGAGAAATTACAGGAATGGAATGAATAAATCAAATACATAGACTACCTTGTTTATATACACAGTAAACGTATAACTAACTTCTAAAAAGGCGCCAAAAGCAGTTATTTGAAAACTCTAGAAAATGTACATGTGTCAATCTTGAGCAGCAAACTCCTAGATTCACGGAACTAACTTCTTCAATGCTCTTGGATGAAGAACTCATGATGTGGCATTGCTTCAATCAATTCCAGAACTTCTGTGCCAATCAAGGCGTGCTCTAATGCAAGCTTCGTGGCCTGATCAATGCACTTCTCATCAGTAAGTGCTGCACTGCCTGCTACCCTCGTGGCTTGGTTAGTGCTTCTTGCAGCAGCAACTGCTGCACTGCCTACTACTCTTGTGGCTTGGTTAGTGCATCTCCTATCAGCAGCTGCTGCATCACCTGCTACCTCTGTGGCTTGGTTTATGCAGCTCTGCTCTGGAATGTTGCTTGCAGTTTTAACAGTTTATAAAGGGGATATATCTAAGGGTGGCAAAACAATTGCTGTTAAGAGACTTGAGAAAGCCATGGAAGAAGGGGAGCAGGAATTTCGGGCTGAAATTACTGCAATTGGTCGAACTCATCATAGAAACTTGGTTCAAGTGATTGGTTTTTGTATTGAGGGCCCCAGGAAGCTTCTAGTTTATAACTATATGAAGAATGGCTCACTTACAGATCTTATCTTTAAGGCTGAGAGGCCACTGACTTGGAAAGAAAGAATAAGAATTGCACTAGATGTAGCAAGAGGGCTTCTCTATCTGCATGAAGAGAGTGAAATCCATATCATCCACTGCAATATAAAGCCTCAAAACATATTCATTGATGATAATTGGACTGCAAAGATTTCTGATTTTGGGTTTGCAAAACTTCTATTGCCAAATCAATCAAAAGCCACAATGGGTGCAGAAGGGACAATTGGATATTTAGCGCCTAAATGGGAAAAGAATTCCTTGATATCATTAAAAGCTGATATATACAGCTTTGGAGTTGTGCTTTTGGAGATTGTTTGTTGTAGAAAAAGTATAGAAGTAAACGTTTCAACCGCAGATGAGATATTGCTTTCCAATTGGGTATATAATTGATTTTTTGCGGGAGAGTTGGACCAGCTTGTGGAAGATGAAAATGTAGACTACAGGACATTGGAAAGAATGGTGAAGGTGGGCTTCTAGTGTATTCAAGAAGATCCAGCTTTGCGCCCCTCAATAAAGAATGTAATCTTGATGTTGGAGGGGACCATAGATATTCCAGTCCGCTCATCGCCAGTTCTTTCCCTTGTTGTTTCATGATATGTATGGTGTAATCTAGTTGATGTATCCTAGGGACGTATTCAAGATATCTTTGTTTTTGTGACACTGACAATAATTGGTTTACATTACATTATTCATGTAAGATTTACATTACATAGATTTGCATAAAAATATACAATATTATACACATTTGTTTATTCTACCATATATATATCTTACATGAATAGTACAATGTAAACTAATAATTTTCCTTCGTAACCCTATGTGGTTTTTTTTTAATTTTAATTTTAATTTTTTAATTTTATTTTTTTTTAATGTATGGAGCCATTTTATCTTGAACAAAACAGTCAAGTTGACGTATCTATCAACATTGTTGTAACTAATAGGGGGGGTGTGACCTGTTAATTGGCTCCTTTATCTTTTTGTATTCTACGTACTTCTATATCTTTCTTTAGGAAAAAAACAAAAAACAAAACAAAAGTGAAGTGAAGTGAAGTGATAAAATAAATTGTCTTTCATGTGTGACTGTTTCATTCTAAAGGAAGACTTCAATCCAAGCCAGCATAGAAATTTTTTACAGCATCCATTCTAAAGGAAGACTTCACGACTTTTTTGTGTCTCTCTATTTAAGTCTCACCTACTAGTTAAAAGACAAAAATACTAGTATAATGTTTCTTTCAGTCCCTCCCATGGCTTCCACATTTATCATTTTTATTGTCCTGTCCATAACCTTTGCAGGTGGAAGAGCTCAACCAAAGCAATCTAGCCTAATAAACTTGGGCACTTCACTTACCTACCCTACTTCATGGCTTTCTCCTTCGAGCCAATTTGCATTTGGATTCTATCAGCAAGGCAGAGGCTTTGCGGTTGGAATTTGGTTCGTCGGTAAAGACAACACAACAATTGTGTGGACAGCAAATCGTGACGATCCACAGGTCACCTCGAAGTCAATGCTGGATTTTATCAGGGATGGTAAAATTCTGTTAAGAACAGAGCAAGGACAGAAACAACTCATTTTTACTAGTACAAATAGACCCTGTTTCATACGCTGCCATGCTTGATACTGGAAATTTTGTTCTCTATGACAAGGATTCCAAGATCATCTGGCAGAGTTTTGATTATCCTACTGATACCATTTTAGGAGGTCTGACTCTATTCACTGGAGGGCAACTGTTCTCTAGTTTAACTCAAAGTGATCACTCAACCGGACAGTTGCATCTCAAGATGCAGCCTGATGGAAACCTCGTTTTATACCTAGTAACCAGTGAAGACACTCCAGCAGATGCCTATTGGTACACCAGTACTTTTGGGAATGGTTTCTGTTAGAAATCAACACTAACTCTCTTGTCTCTAGAAATTTCTAAAGTTCCACTCAATTTGCTTCTCTTCGAAATTCTCTAAAAACTTCTAGAACTTCTCACACAATATCTCTCTCTAGAAACTTCTCTCTAATTCCAGAAATTTCTCTCTTGTTCTCTTTCCGGAATTCTCTCCAAGGTAGTTCTCATATTTTCTCTAGAAGCTTCCTTGAATTAGAGAATTATAGTCACATGTTTATAGAATAGTCTAGAAGGTTGGAGAATGGCATTAATCTAATGCCAATAAAAAGAAGATGCTAGAAGCTTCAAGTTGGTTCCCTAACCAACATACACCTAGTATAAATAGATGTAGAGGTGTGTGAAGTAAAGTGTAAGGTGAAGAAGTGGAGTGAGAGACTCCTAGGGAAGGTGAAGTAGTAGTGTGAGAGACTCCTAGAGGTGTGAAGTGAGTGAGGGTCATAAAGCACTAAGTGAGAGGTGTGAAATTGTATGTAAGGTCAAGTGTGAGGTGAAGTAGATAGGTGTCTAGAGAGTTGGTATGTGTCTTGTAAAAGCATTAGTGCTTGTAAAGTGTTGTAATTCAAAATGTCAAGTTCTTAATAAAAGCTCTCTTGTTCAGTCATTTGTTCAGCAATCTAGTGTCAAAACTTTCGCTAACTCAACAGTTTCAAGTTTAACCTTTATCTTAATGATGCAGGCCGTTTAATGATCATGAATGACACCAATCTAGAATCCTTCCATACCATTTATCCAGATTCAAACTCATAATCATCCGGCATCAACTTCAACAACAACAATGACAATACCATTTATCGTGAAACTCTTGATGTTGATGGAGTTTTTCGATTGTATTCTCACACCTACCATGAGAATGGCAACTACCATGTATCTCGTTTGTGGTCAGCATTAAGCAGTTCATGCGTGACAAACGGTTTTTGTGGCTTCAATAGCTTTTGTACGCAAGAAAACAACCAAAGCGACTGTCGTTGCCTTCCTGGGCATGATTTTGTAGACCCTAATCAAAGGTCTCTCGGCTGTCAGAGAAACTTCTCAGAAGCAGGGTGTAGAGGTGGGAAAGAAAATGTAGCCTCTTATAACATCAGCACTATGAAGCATATAACTTGGGGAGACACTCCTTATTTTGCTGCATCAACGTCAAGGGAAGAATGCAGTTGGTCATGTTTGGAAGACTGCAATTGTGGGGCGGCACCCTTCAGCAGTAATTATTGCCAGAAACAAAAGCTTCCAGTGAGATATGTTAGAAGAGACAAAGGAGGGTACACCGCGTTCTTGAAGATTGGGCATAAGGGATTCTTGAAGGGGGGTCTATTCCAAAAAATCCACCCGCTAAGATCACAAGGAAAATAGCGATGGTACAAATTGTTCTTGTAACTTTTAGGTTTTACTGTTTTGTCATGTGTTGCTCTCGCAATCTTTAACCGTATTGTTTTCAAAATTTGAGTTTTAACTTACAGAAGGCTGTTAAAGAATGGAAATTTGGGCTTTCCCGATGAGGTAACTGAAGAAATTCTTGATATTATGAATCCCAGACAGAAGCAAGATTAACACAGAGAAAGTAAGAAGAAAGATCAGTGAAGAAAACGAGAGAGAGAGTGAGAAAGAGAGAGAAAATTTCTATGAATGAGAAAAATATATTTCTTAACCTTACAACTGATCAACAGCACACTATTTATACATTCACTCTACCACTCTAAACTGAACAATAATTAGATCCAAACCATGCAGATCAAGCCCGTAAATCATGGAAACAGACACAGCTAAATAACGAACTTTCACGCCAACACTAACTGAAACTTGAATTGAGTGAACGACATCGTTTTGCAGCGCGTCCTGTACTTTGGCTCTGTGTTATTCAAAACGGTGCGTTGCGTTAAATGAAACGATGCGTTTCACAACACTAATCTAGCTTCACCGTTTTGTTTGTCCTGTGCTATCGTTTTGATCATCCCTGAACTCCAGCTTCTTCAAATTGCTTGTGTCTTCAACAGTAACCTTAAGGTTGTTTACGACGTACATCGAGCTCAAAAGAGCAACAAATGGTTTTAAGGAGGAGTTGGGTAGAGGTTCTTTTGGAGCGGTTTACAAAGGTGCTCTAAACAAAGGTAAAAAACTTGTTGCAGTGAAAAGACTAGAGAAATTAGTTGAAGAAGGTGAAAGAGAGTTCCGCGCAGAGATGCGAGCAATTGGAAGAACCCATCATAGAAACTTGGTTTGATTGCTGGGTTTTTGTGCTGGGGAGTCTAAAAAGGCTTCTAGTTCATGAATATATGAGCAATGGCTCCCTTGCTGATCTTCTGTTTAAGGCCATATGGCGTCCAGATTGGCATGAGAGATTAAGAATCGCATTGGATGTTGCAAGAGGTATTCTCTATCTACATGAAGAGTGTGAGGCGCCTATCATTCATTGTGATATAAAACCTCAGAATATTTTGATGGATGATTGTTGGACTGCTAAAATCTCTGACTTTGGGCTAGCGAAGTTCTTAATGCCAGATCAAACAAGGACCTTCATAGGGGCTATAGTGACAAGAGGGTATGTGGCACCAGAATGGCATAAGAACATTCCTATATCGGTGAAGGCAGATGTTTACAGTTATGGAACAGTGCTCTTAGAAATTGTATGTTGCAGAAAGAATATAGATGTTAACGCGTCCACAGCAGAGGAGATTGTCCTTTCTTCCTGGGTCTATAAGTGCTTCGCTGCTAGACAGTTAAATAAGCTTGTGATTGGTGAAGAAGTAGATAAGATGAGCTTCGAGAAAATGGTTAAGTTGGGACTGTGGTGCATTCAAGACGAACCAGCTCTTCGTCCCCCTATGAAGAGTGTTGTCTTGATGTTAGAAGGTATTACTGAAATTCCGGTTCCACCAAGTCCAACTACTCCCTCTGTGTAAACAATTTCCCGTGTGGTTGAATTTTTCATTTCTCATTTGTACAAATAGGTGACAACACACGATGCATGAGCATGTTGTAGTTTCATTTCTAAATAAGTTTAGCAAGTTTGAAATATATTATATAAGTTTGTGTTTTCATGTAGTTAATGTTTGGGGAATTACTTGTAACAAGATGTAAATATTGTGCATCATGGATGCTTGTCTTTGACAAGTTAAAATAGAAGCTCCCCATAAGATGACAGATATTACAGTCTCGTTTTGTAACATATGTTGCTCTACAATGCAAGGTAAATACCGAGATGCGTGGTTCCTGTTGTTAGCAATAGCAGACAGCCACAATATCTTATACAAGTTCCATGCCAACTGTAACTCAAATAATAATAAAGAAAAACCATAGTTTTATGATTTGTATTCACTCCTACTAGTACCCAAATTAAATTCAATGAGGAAGGCTTAATTTCTGTATACATATAAAAAGGGTCTTGATTTGCCGAGGATGTGCTCATAGACAAGGCTGTTCCCTTTATTATTCCCCTTCAACTGCTTGATATTGAGAAGTTAGTAAAAATCCCACTTGGTGGGAAAGTCAATACTTTTCTTTCAAATATTACAACTTATTATGTTGATATTGCTTCTTCATATGTTGATTCTGGAGAGACAGGTATTGTTTTAGGGCTTCGGGTGTCACAACAAATTTGAGCATGAGATTGCAAAATTTTCAAATTACTTGATTGGTTCTAGTTGCAATTACAGATGATGGGGCGCATCTGTTCAGGTATACAGCCAGGCTTTTTATTTAACTTCTGCCATAATTGCAGTAAATGATAGATAAATTGCTAAATTATGGTAGATATGGTATTTCTTCTACTGGTTTGCCTTTGTCATAACCTCGTACTACTTGCAGTCTGTTTCATCCAAGCTTGAAATAAGGGCTTTTGCCTAAAGACTTGTAACTCATCTAACACTTCCTAGTGTTTCAAACGGAAACATCTAGAGTTCAGCAATTTATCTACAATTTACTGCAAATTGCTTGAAGGAACCTCAAGATAAACAAGTCATAGAAATGGAGATCCCATCCCACTTCAATCATACTAACTTCAAAAAAGATCAGTTAATTGGTAATGCGCTTTGTCTTTTAATTGTTGATGATATAATTTTATTATTCTTACTGTCTGAGTCTGCATTCCATGATCTGATGTGTCTTATTAATTGAAAACATTAAATACTTATGCACTTAATTCTTTTACTTTTACTCCACGGAATTGGATGCTTTTGAATTGGAATTAGCATCTGCAGTTGAAGATGCCTTTCCAAGAAAATCAGGGATGGGATAATAAAGCTTGACTCCTTATTGCAATCATTTTCTAATCAAATCCCAGTATACGGATTGCTGTTTTAAATGTAACTTTTGTGGACAATCCTGTGTTGTGTTATTCTTCAATTGAATTTGAGATTAATGGTCTAGTCACAGGCGCAACAAAGGATGCATTAGTAGTTTCAAACTATAAGCAGCAGTCCAGCTAAGAAGATTCAGATCTCATTACAAGAAACTGTTTTTAATTCTGTATCATAATTTACTTTGATGTAAGTTCTTTCACTGTCAATTCTTTTTTTTTCTTTTTTCTTTTTTTTTTTTCTACTTTATTGTTCTAAGTATATCTGAAAGGATCTCTTAATTTTGTTTTTTGTAATAGTGCCAATATCGTATTTTGAAAATATCAAGCCATATTTTTTTGCATTTCCAAGATCGGACATATTACTTAGACTGCCTTCTGGCTTTTTTTCAGTTATTTGTCTTATGCTGGATTGAAAATGTTGCCTGACTAACTCACATTGGGCATATCTGAGTTGGAACCTTGTATTTTTTTTAATGCAATTGAAATTGGACACCTAAACTAATGCTTCATTTTGTGGTCGGCAGATTATATGCACTGGATTGTTGAAAAAAAATACCGGATAAGTCAATTTTCAACAATGCTGGATGGAGATACATTATTCCTCAACTGTACAAGTAGTATTGTGCTATTTTTTGGTTCAGGAGATAATGACTTCAGGCTCGATTTTTATTATTTTTTATTATTATTATTATTATTATTTTTTTGTATTTAGCTTTATTTTTGAAATATTTTAGTTAGTTTTCATGTTTGCAAAATTATTCAGCAAACTAGCATTTCAAGTCCTAGAGACTCGAGTTCCATCTTAGAACTCAAATTGCATGTGGTGGCAATCTAATGTGGAAAAAAATCCACATGGGTTACGGGTTGAGTGCCAACGACGTGGACCGCGTGGTGGCAATTTTTCGGTTTGGTTGGTTTTTGTGTGTGTGTGTGTGTGTTTTTGGGTGAATTTTTGTGTTCGTTGATGGTGATGGTTGATTGGCCAGTTAGTTGCTAGTTGAGAGAGAGTATAAAAAAAATTTAAATAAAGTAGAAAAAAAATAAAATTTAGAATGTTGAGTGTGTTGTAAAATAAGTTGGTATAATAAATAAAATAGTTTTTAAAATGGTAAAATGAGATATTTTTTAGAAACTGAATGCTAATACTCTAATGGGTATTAAATAGTGGGCAACTGGGCATAACCACCTCCCTTTTGTCCATGATTCTGTGTTCAACTAAAATTTATATTGAAGAATAACTGTCCTTGAAGAGTAATAATTTAAAATCGCAAGTTATATTTTTTTAATTAAGGTGTTAATTGCCTTAGGAACGGGATATGGCCCTTCGTCATAATATTAGGCTTTTGTTAGGCATGATAGAAATTAAACAAATTAAAAATTCTATAAAAATTATGATAGAAATTATAAAATTTAAGTTTTCCATACCAATACTTTTCAAATTTACCCATATTGATAGAAATTACAAAATGAAAATGCTTTCTTTAGTAGCCAAACCAAAATATAAAATGTTAGACAATAAATATAGGGAAAAGGGAATACAAGTTCAATATGGCTTCTCGGACATCATGCAAATTCAATATTGTAATTTGTAATTGTAGAGATGAAATTTTGGTTTGGATCTCACCTAGGCCCGGCTCTAATCTAGGGAGTTCCACTTACTACTCTTTACTGTTGGGCTTTATTGGGCCCTGAGATTAACCAGAGGCTTTTGAGCCTTCACCAGGAGCACGTGTGGTGAAAACTCAAGCTCCCAATGGAGCCTCAAGTGGTGACGCTTCGAGCCCTCAGTAAGTCAAGGAAAACTAAGGGGCTGGGAATTGGGTTTGGGCTTTTATTGGACAATTAGTCCAATGCGAGTGTAGGGGTTAATTTGTTGACCTTTTGAGTTTGGGCTTTTTATTCAAAAATTGGCCGTAATCTCAACAGATTCATATTTTTATTTTTATTATTTGTGATAATTTGAAAGTTATAATGCAGGAAGAGAATGATTTGAATCTTGAATGTTTTTATTAAAAATATTTAAAAATGTCAATTAAATTACAAACTCCTAGTCACATTTTTATTTTTAAAGTAACTAAGTTTGAAAATGAAAATTTGTTCTTATGTGTAATATTATATTATTGGCCTAAGCAAAAGATTTATAAATAATTTTCATTTATTTTTTTGGCCTGAGTGAAAAACTTTCAAATCCTTGTCTAGCGTCTAAAAACGTAAGCACATAACAGTGGAAGAAAGTTGCAATAGAACAAAATTTCTTGAAGTGACTCCACTTATGTTACATTAAATTTGTCAAAGTGTACATGTTATCTCATGAACTGCACTTTAAAAACTCAATCTTAACCTAGGCAATTTAAATCTATAACGCAATTACAAGTAGCTAGGAAAAAAAAAAAAACTTGGTCATACTTTTTTTTTTTTTTTGAATCCTACAACATCAATCAAATTTGTTAGTGCAGGTGGAAAATCAAATGTAGTAGACTATTACCAGTTTGTAGCTAGCAGCCTAGGAGGGAGTTGGTTTTCACTTGGATGTGTCTTAAGTCTTAACCCGGTTCCCGTGCAAATCGCAAGCTGAAACGGATGGCCCAAAGTTCAATCACCATGAGAATTTCTTAAAACTCCACCTGCACCCTGGGTCTCTGATGGGCAAGTGTAAATAATGCTATAGACATGATAAGTTTGTACTGATTTTCTGTACGTAGCGGGATGTCTCTTTCATCCGGCCATTTAGACAACTGTCTAAAGCCTCATATCACATGGAAGAAGATCCCATATTAATGGGTTCAGTATCTGCTGACTTCTTCTCACGAAGCTATTACTTGGGCCATCTTAAGACCAGTTTTGGGGCACTTGTTGTGTGTGAAATTATCTTCTTTTGTTTTGGGCTTTGGGCTGTTTCCCATTTACAGACCTAGAAATGGACTAGTAGCCGCCAGTCACTTCTTTTGGCAGGTGTCCAGTTCGGCTAGTCATTCAAAATTTTGTTCACTTTTGGGCTTTCTACCTATCTTCAATTTCCCAACAAGTGACCTGACACTGACCAAAATGACAATAACCTGAAAAAGATCGCCAAACTCACTCCACTTCAATTCTTTCAATCTGACACTACCAGTAAAATTATTCCTCAAGATTTCTGCTGAGCCGGAAGTAGTTATCTCCTGAACCAACAAATAACACAGTACTGCTTGTACAGTTGAGGAACAATGTACGTATCTCCATTTAGCAGTGTTCAAAATGGACTGATAGTTATTTTGTTAACAATCCAATGTCCAATCTCAATTGCATTACAGAAAATTCAAGGTTGCAACTCAGATATGCCCAATGTGAGTTAGTGCTCAGGCAACAGTTTCAATCCAGCATAAGACACTTTTGGAGATACTCAAACAAAGCCAGAAGCCAGTCTAAGTAATATGTCCCATCTTGACAATGTAAAAAATGCATCACACAGTTGTATAGCTTGACATTTTCAAAATTCCATACATGCGCTATTACAAAAGTAAAAGAGATCTTTTCAACTGTACTTAAATAATGAAGTTAGAAGTAGAAAGCAAGAGTTAGACAGTGAAACAACATACATCAAAGTAAACTATGATACAAAATTAAAGACAGTTTCTTGTAATGTGATCTGATTCATCTTAGCTGGACTGCTGCAGGAAGTAGAGCCCCTCCATCCTTTATCGTTATAGTTTGAAACTACAAATGCATCCTTTGCAGTGCCTGTGACTAGACCTTTAATCTCAAATTCAATGGAAGAATTACACGGCACAGGATTGGCCACACAAGTGGCATTTAAAACAGCAATGCTGTATACTGGGATGTATATTTGAAGTGATTCCAAGACTCAAGCTTTATAATAACTTCTCTAATTTTATTGGAAATAGCATCTTCAACTGCAGATGCTATTCACCCTTCAAAGCATCCACTTCCCAGAGTAAAAGTAAAAGAATCAAGTGCATAAGTAGTTAATATTTTCAAATACTAAGATGCATTAGACCATGGAATGCAGACTCAGACAAATAGAATAAAGATTGATATGCCATCAAAAAAATAAAATATGATGTATATTATCCTATAACTGATCTGTTTTGAAGTTAGTATGATTCAAGTGAGAAAGGATCTTGACATGTCCTTAAAACTTAAAGTAAGCTCTCTTTTTTTTTGGGGGGGGGGGGGGGGGGGGGGGGTGGTTGGTTGGCAGCCTGAAAATGTAAGCTCTTTCTTAAATACAACTATAAATGCCAGTAACACTATGAAACTAATTTAGGGAGGAGATTTTTAACCAATAGAGGTTGATAATTTATATATTTTATAGTTACATATGTAACAGGGTAGGAATTCACATGACATTCACAATTTAGCACAGAGAGATTGATATTTCCTTCTTAGTTCTTCGGAGCTGCTATTACCCCCACTTCCATAACTTCAACATTCACAGAAATAGCACTGCTTAATGAGAAAGTGAAGTTCTAGTTAAAAGTCCCTGAACACTTTTTGCTAGGAAAAATGTATTTTTGTAAGTTTCATTTCACGTCAACCACTAAATAGATTTGTTTTAATAATTCACATTTACATATCATGTTATTTCCTTTAATCTTTGAAATCATCTGCTCGTTCACATTTAAGAATTTTATTTCACCTTTACATATGTTGCTACCTGATTGTTACAGATGCTTGTTTGAGATTAACTTCTGTTATATGACTTAGCGTTAATTTGTTCTAAATCAAGCTATTTATTTTTGTGACGGTAAGGCTTCAATGAACAGACAAGATGGCATATTAAGATTATTTGCAGATTATTGATCATCTCTTTCATCACCTGTTTTTGGTAACTTTTACATCTACCACAACCATATTTCCAAAATTTGGAGACAAAACACTCAAATTACAGCATATACTCTGAGAGCAACAGATAGAAATATAAGGGTTATGTTGAAGACATTGGTTGGTTGAACTTTTTGGAGATTTTTTCATTAAATTTTAAGATACATTTGGCATGGAATTTGTTTAAGATATTGTGGCTGCTGGCTATTGCTAACAACAAGAGCCAATGGTATCTGCCTCGCATTGTAGAGTAGCATATGTTAGAAATGGAGACTGTTAAATCTTTTATCTTCTGGGGTGAGTATTTTAACTTGCCAAAGACAAGCATTCATGATGCAATATTCGCGTCTTGTTTCAAGTAATTCTCTAAACATTTATTACATGAGAATTTCACATAAGTAATACATTTGTTTCAAAATGAAAATATGACACGCCCATGCATCATGTGTCACCACTTATTTGTACAAATGAGAAACAAAAATTTAAACTTTAGGCGAAATCGATTACATGTAGGGAGTAGTTGGACATGGGGGAACTGGTACTTCAGTAATACCTTCTAGCATCAAGACAACACACTTCATAGAGGGACGAAGAGCTGGTTCTTCTTGAATACACCACAGTCCCACCTTCACCACTTTCTCCAAGCTCATCACATCTACCTCTTCACCAATCACAAGCTTACATAAATCTCTAGCAGCAAAGCACTTATAGGCCCAAGAAGAAAGGACAATCTCCTCTGCAGTGGATGCATTAACATCTATGTTCTTTCTGCAAGATACAATTTCCAAGAGCACAATCCCATAACTGTAAACATCTGCCTTCACTGATATAGGGATGTTCTTATGCCATTCTGGTGCCACATACCCTCTTGTTCCTCTGACCCCTGTGAAGGTCCTTGTCTGATCTGGCATTAAGAACTTGGCCAGCCCAAAGTCAGAGATTTTAGCATTCCAACAATCATCCATCAAAATGTTTTTAGGCTTTATATCACAATGAATGATAGGGGCCTCACACTCTTCATGTAGATAGAGAACTCCTCTTGCAACATCCAATGCAATTCTCAATCTCTCAGTCCAATGTGGACGCAATATGACCCCAAACAGTAGGTCAGCAAGGGAACCATTGCTCATGTATTCATAAACCAGAAGCCTTTTAGAGTCCTCAGTACAGAAACCCAGCAACCGAACCAAGTTCCTGTGATGGGTTCTTCCAATTGCTCGCATCTCCGCACGGAACTCTCTTTCACCTTCTTCAACTAATTTTTCTAGTCGCTTCACCGCAACAAGTTTTTTACCTTTGCCTAGCGCACCTTTGTAAACTGCTCCAAAAGAACCTTTACCCAACTCCTCCTTAAAACCCTTTGTTACTCTTTTGAGCTCGTTGTACGTGAACAATCTCAAGGTTACCTCCTCAGGCAGGCCCAACTTACCATTATGTAACAGCCTTTTGTACCTTAAAACTCGCATTTTGAAAATGAATCTGCCAAAGATTGCAAGAGCAACACATGACAAAACAGTAAAACTTATAATTTCAAGAACTATTTGTACCATCTCTGTTTTTCTTTTGATCATGAGGGGTGGATTCAAGAGCGCCATGTGCCCGACTTTAAAGAACGCCACGTGCTCAACTGCAGTATCTCTTCTAACTTCTCTCAGTGGAAACTGTTGTTTCTGGCAAGAATTATTATTCTTGAAGAGTGCCGCCCCACAATTGCAGTCTTCCAAACATGAGCTGCTGCATTCTTCCATTGACATATTTGCATCAAAATACGGAATGTCTCCCCACGTCATATTCTCCATAGAACTGATGTAATAAAAGGCTGCATTTTCTTTCGCACCTCTACACCCTGCTCTTGAAAAGTTTCTCTCACAACCAAGAGTCCTTCTATTGGGGTCTACAAAATCGTGCCCAGGAAGGCAAAGACAGTCACTTTGGTTGTTATCTTGCGTACAAAAGCTATTGAAGCCACAAAAACCGTTTACCATACATGAACTGCTTAATGCTGACCATAAACGAGATACATGGTAGTTGCCATTCTCATAGTAAGTGTGAGAATACAATCGGAAAATTCCATCAACATCAAGAGTTGCACGATATATGGTATTGTTGTTGTTGTTGGGGTTGATGCCTCCATATAAAGTGGAATTCCCGGAACGGACGGCTGCTCCAGTGGATTCATCGATGACCATTAAACTGCCGTTAAAATCAAGATAAAGTTGAAATGTGTAGGCACCCCCAGGAGGACCATATGTTTCAGTAGTCCAATAGGCATCTGACGGGTTGTCTTCACTGGTTGCTGGGTATAAAGCAAGGTTTCCATCCGTCTGCATCCTGAGATCAAACTGTCCGGTTGAGTGGTCACTCTTATTTAAACTGGAGGACAGTTGACGTCCAGTATACAGAGTCTGACCTCCTAAAATGGTATCGGTAGGATTATCAAAACTCTGCCATATGATATTGTTATCCGTGTCATACAGCAGGAAATTACCAGAATCAAGCATGGCTGCATAGGAAACGGATTCTTTTGCACTACTAGCAATGAACTGTTCCTGTCCTTGCTCTGTTCGTAACACAAGCTTACCATCCCGGTTAAAATACAACATTGCATTCGGGGTGACCAGTGGATCATCGCGATTTGCTGTCCACACAACTGTTTTATTGTCTTGACTAACCAACCATATTCCCACCGCAAAGCCATTGCCTTGCTGATAGAACCCAAATGCAAATCGGTTAGAAGGAGAAATCCATGAGCCAGGGTAGGTGAGTGAAGCACTCCTGCTTATTGAGCTATCTTGCTTTGGTTGAGCCATTCCACATACAACGGCTATGGACAGGACTAAGAAAACAATGGATATGGAAGCCATGGGAAGGGTCCGAAGGGATGAAAGAAGCATAATACTAGTAGGTAAGATTTAACGAGAGACACAAGCAAGCTACTTAATAAAGCGGTGAAAATTTTTGGAAAAATTGCTCCTCTATATTCAAAGAGGGAAAATATCCTTTCACACTATGAGGTAAGCTCCGTTAAAATTTTGTAACCCAGACCCACAGTTGAATTCCACCCAACACCGATTATCAAGATAAAATCACCAACTGAGGGACGCTATCACACCACCAAACCCACGGGCCACAGCTGATATACCATGGGCAGGGGTGGTGAACTGACAGAGGAGGACAAGGGGTGTGTCTGGAGGCAGTGAAGAAACGGGAGCATTGGGAGTGGAAATTGGGGAGGGGCGTATTAGGGTTTTGCAACTTGAGATATCTTTGAGAAGAGAAGAAGATGAAGATGATGAGAGATGTGGTAACAGAATTAGAAACGGAGGTTCTCTGCAATTTGCTTCTCTATGATTTCTTTTTTATTTTTATTTTTAATTTTATTGTGGGTTTTAATTTTCTTGCAAAGAGTTTTGAATGGTTTGTCTGAATTTTGAAGAAGTCTGTGATAGAGTAACAGTAGAGATGGGTTTGCTGTTTTCCTTTGAATACTGGTGTTTCTTAAAACTGGGTTTGTTTTCTTATTTTGCAGCTGCGATTTCTTATCTTCTCACGGTGGGGTTGTGGGGCTTGATTTCTTGTCTTTTTTTTTTTTTTTTTTAAATTTTGCTTGATCTAGCTAGAGTTGTTGTATATACAGATGGTCTATTTTTTTTGTTTTACTCTTTATTGTATTCGACTCATAATCTGTAGAGTTTATCTTGTTCCATTAAAGTATTTGAGCCAAATTTCTAAAATTTTACAAATGCCACCTTTTGACCTTCTTTTCTTTGATTTTGTTATGTTTTTTATGTTTTAACGGATAAAGTGATGGGTGGGTTACGTCATTTTAATGGATAAAGTGATGGGTGGGTTACGTCATTTTAATGGAGCTTACGTAAAATGTCAAATTTTAAACTATAGTTAGACAATTTAAATCCAGTCAAATCTCGTGTGATTATTCTGTTATTTGCCCTAAACTTTATGACTTACCAAATCAACAAGTTTGTTAGTCTGTCATAGGAGTGGCAATTCGTGTTCGCATGTCGGGTTTGTGTCGTGTCAACTCATACGTATCCGACTATACGGGTTAGCACTAACCCAACATGTTTATTAAACAGGTTAAGATTCCTCAACCCTAACACGACCCATTTATTAAACGGGTCAGTCATGTCGACTTGTTTATCTGAATTTATCAAAATGAAAAAAAAAAAAAAAACATTTATGAAAAAACAAGGAAATAAATATTTTAAATATAAAATTCAGAATTAATGAGTAATTATATCATAAATAATCATTCAAAACTAAAGCATATTTCAATGTCATAAATAATCAATCACAATACGTCAAAAAAAATAAACTAAAACAACTAATAAGTTTATATACCTATAGTTTGAATGATATATTGGTAAAATTTCATTTAATTAAACGGGTCAGACGGGTCAAACGAGTTTCATAGGTTGAACCCTAACCCAACCCATTTATCAAACGGGTTTGTCGTGTCAACCCGAATATGACACGAACCCATTAAGCCTCAACCCATAACCTGCTAATTTCGTGTCGTGTCGTGTCGGGTTCGCGAGTCGTGTCCAATTTTACCACCCCTAGTCTGCCGTTAAAACACAAACAGAATACATATGTACCTCACGTGAACTTTAAATCACCAAATATGCAAGGGCTGAACCACATGAGAGGGAGAGAAACTAAGAGAGACCTAAGCCGATGTAGTTGAGAGAAAGAGAATGGGGAGGTGATTAGGCCAGAGCCACTATCGCCAGCCGCTGCGCTATCTACAGCCACCATTGTTTCCTCCGTCATCTCACAGCTAGTATGGGTTGATAAGTTTTTTTTCCTGCTCTTTTATTTTTCCAATCATCCATGTGCGAGTCTCTACGTGAATTTCATAGATTGGTTTAATTTTTGGGTTTACCCAATGTATGAAACCTGTGATGGATTGGGTAGAGTTGGTTGTGATAAAATTATCAAAACTAGTTTTAAAGTGCTTTTGAGAATGCTATACAACTGTTTGATGAAATGCCTGAGAGGGATATATGGCCAGTGCTGTAATCGGATTTGGCTGTTTGGTTAAACATGTTAAAATTTAGAGAAAGAAAATATCAAAGAAATGATTTGTTAGAAAATGTAATTCACTCATTCTCAAAGACGAGATTACAGCTTTCATACAAAAAAACAAAGCATGACCAACTCTACCCAATCCACCAGAAGTTCATACATTGGGTAACCAACCAAACTACGAAATTCAAGCAGAGATTCGCACATAAATGATGAAAAAAAAAACAAAAAAAAAACCTAACTAACTAACATACCAACCCATACCAGCACTAAGATGATGGCGGAAACAATGGTGGTTGTCAACGTCATGGTGGCTTTGGCCTGATCACCTTCCCAATGTTCCCATTCTCTCTCTCAACTACGCCGTAGGTCTCTCTCAGTTTCTCTCCCTCTCATGTGGTTTAGCTCTGGGATATATGGTGATTTAGTGTGTGTTTGGCAAAAATTAAAAAGCCAATTTATTTTACTATTCAGCTTATTTTTTGTACTATACTGCACTTTTTGGTATTATTTATGAGTCTCACTGTACTATTTCAATTAACTTTTACCTTTATTTATCGTACTTTCAACAAAAAGTTTTTAATTTCAACAAAAAGTTTTTAATTTCAGCAAAATAAGTGAATCCCAAATTGATCTTTAAAGTTCACGTCAGATGTAGGTGTATTCTGTTTGTGTTTTAGCAGGAGACTAATGGAATTGTTGATTTGGTAGGTGAGTAAATTTAATGGAGTAAATTGGTGAAAATAAAAATTGAGGAGAGATCATGCCCATTATCATAAAGTGCATTATCATAAAGTTCAAGGGTTGTATGAGAATTTTTCCCTTTTAAAGATACTCACATTTTACACATGAACGTAAAAAAAATTGAATTTAAGGTATAAAAGCTCATATTCAAAATGGATTAATTTCATGGTACGGAAAAATCTCTCATGTGCCAGGCGCATGAGATACCAGCTCTCATGGTACATTGTCTAAAGTATACTTATTTTTGGCTAAAGAATGATAACAAAGTACACAAAATACAGAAAGGTAACGGAACCAATTAGGAGGTTAGATCGCTCATCTTAGCTACAATCATGTTGGTTCCATATGGTAAAATCTTTGATAGTTGAATAAGAGATTTGAGTTCAATCCCCATCTACACTAACAATTGGTATGAGAAAAAAAAATCATAAAAACAAACAAGGGTATGCATACCTCCTAAATGTATGTATACATACACATGAATACATCCCCCAGTCTACATCTACTAGAGTACATATATCATGAAACAGCAATGTAAAAAATTGGAGAAGGGGGAATTGGAATATCAATTTTCCCCTCCAACATCAATATTATATTTTTGATTGAAGGGCGCAAAGCTGGATCTTCTTGAACACACCACAAGCCCACCTTCACTGTTCTTTCCAATTTCCTGAAGTCCACATTTTCATCTTCCACAAGCTTTCCCAACTCTCCAGCAGCAAAGCAGTTATATACCCAATCAGTAAGAATAATCTCATCTGCAGTTGAAACATTTACTTCTATACTTCTTCTACAACAGACAATCTCCAAAAGCACAACACCAAAGCTGTATATATCAGTTTTTACTGATATATTCACGGAATTCTTTTCCCATTCAGGCGCTAAATATGCACTTCTTCCTTTCGCATCTGTAATGGCTCTTGATTGATTTGGAATTAGTAGTTTTGCAAACCCAAAATCTGAAATCTTCGCCGTCCAATTATCATCCATGAGTATGTTTTGAGGCTTTATGTTGCAATGGATGATACAAACTTCGCCCTCTTCATGCAGATAGAGAAGTCCTCTGGCCACATCTAGTGCAATTCTTATTCTTTCTTTCCAAATCGGGGGCCTCTCAGCCTTGAAAATAAGATCTGCAAGAGAGCCATTGTTCATGTACTCATAAACTAAAAGCTTCCTGGATCCCTCAACACAAAAACCAAGTACTCGAACCAAGTTTTTATGATGAGTTCGTGCAATTGCAGTAATTTCAGCCTGAAATTCTCGTTCCCCTTCTTCAACAGCTTCCTCGAGTCTCTTAACAGCAATAGTTTTGCCTCCACTAGATATAATCCCTTTGTAAACTACTCCATATGAACCCCTACCTAACTCTTCCTTGAAGCCATCTGTAGCACTCTCAAGCTCGTTGTAAGAAAATAACCGCAGAGTAAACTCTTCAGCTAATCCCAAGTTCACGTTTTCTGAGAGTTTTCTGTACCTGACCAATTTCTGCCTGTACACGAAGAAGCTAGAGGTTGCCAAAACAAGACACAAGAATGAAACTGTACCCAAAACTACAGAAAGAATCAAAATCAGACTTCTCTTGCTTCCAATAAAGAGTTCCGGGATTTGAGTGGAATGGATCGCCTTGAGCTTGAAGAAAGTTGTAGTTGATTTGTTTGCATTTATTCTACCATATCTAAGCGGAAGCTTATATTTTCTGCAATTGAAATCTGTATATGATACTGCTGCACAATTGCAATCTTCCAGGCAAAACTGGCCACAATTTTCCTTTTTCATTGGCTTAACTGAATATGGGTAATTACCCCCCAACACAATATTCTCTAAGGAAGTGACACTGTATAGCATCGCTGGATCTTTACTGAGTCTACAATCATCTTCGCTGAAGTTGTGGTAGCAGCCCAGGAACTTGTTGCTGGTGTTGATGAAATCAAATCCAGGATAGCAGTTACAGTCAGCTTTGCTACCCATGCCCGAGCAGTAACTGTTGAGTCCACAGAAACCCTTGACGGCACATTGATCAGAAGGAGCGTTCCACTCCATCAGCATACTCGAGCTATTGTCGCTCTTAAAGTGGTGTAAATACAATCGAAAGATCCCATCTGCATCAAGTGTTGCACGGTAGATTGTAGTTCCGTTCTTGTCAGGATATGAGCTATTTGCCAAAATGTGTATCTGCGACTTATTTAGCTGGACGAATAGAACGCCTAAATGAGAGAGATTGAAGCACTCTCTCTCGAGAGGGGACCAATATGGATAATCAGTAGCAGAGGCCCAATATGCATCCATAGGGTTATTCGAGCTGTTTACAGGGTAGGCAACGAGGTTTCCATCCTTCTGCATTTTAAATGAATAATGTCCACTCGAGTGGTCTGATATAGACATACTCGAAACCAAGTGATTGCCACCACAGAGATTCTGACCACCTAATATGGTGTCAGTTGGAAAATCAAAGCTATCCCAGATTACATAGGAATCATTCCTGTAGAGCACAAAATTACCAGAATCGAGCATAGCAGCTGAAGTTGCAGGTCGGTCATCCTGATTCACATCAATAATCGAAAGTTCTCTGCCTTGCTCTGTTCTAAGCAGCAGTTTACCATCAATAGTTAAGTTCAGGGTAGCATTGGAGGAGACAGGTGGGTCATCTCGATTTGCAGTCCAGATGATTGTCTTCTCGGTTTGATTAACCAGCCATATTCCGATTGCAAAGCCATCATCTTGTGGATAGAAACCAAATGCAAAAAGACCAGAAGGTGAGAGCCAAGAAGTACGGTTTGCATTGGGAGAAAGTGAAGAACCTAGAAGTATCAAATTGGACTGGTTTTGTTGAGCGTTTGCATGAACGGGAAGTAGGAAAAGCAGCAGTAAGGGCGGAATTGGTATGGAAGCCATGAGACGGTGAGATGAGAGGGATCACTTGAGAGTGTACACTAAAGGAGTAGTGTTTATTATGAACACTATTTGCGTGTTAAGGGCTAAGGATACGTGGATTAAAGTGTGTAACAACATTTTTCTCTAAAGAGAATGATGTACATTACATATATATAATATAATATAATTGTCTTATATATGAACAATTTTCTTTGTGGGAGTTTTTTTTTTTTTTTTCTTTTTTTTTCTTGTTAATGTTGTGGTGTTAGAAACAATTGGTGATGTGAACGTTTATTTTAGGTGGAAATACCATTTTAAAGCCCGAATCAATTTCGTTATTAGATTTTGATAATAGTTAATTTGGTGCTTCATATTTTTAACAATCTGTCAATTTGTTTATTGAAAATGTTTTACTTTTTATTCTTAAACTAGTCAATTGTGCCTGTTCTGCTCACTTGGACAGGGTCAATGGTCTGTATTTATTGGTGTGGTCAAAATTAGGTGGACCATTTCTCAATAGCCTTATTAGAAGACTCAGAGGGTCAATGTCCATTCTTTTGGGAAACTGATAGTCCATGGAGAGCTCACCAATTCTATCTTTCAAATTACTACCAGAATCATTTATACGCAATTATACAAGTTGTTAACTTATTATGAGGAAATGTGGGTCAATAACTTATTCAATGAATTTGTTATCCAATTCACAAGAATAATTTAAACTCTATTTGACAAAAAGAAAAATGTTTGTCCAAGTAAAAGGTGTCAATCATAATTACATTTTACTGTAAATAAATAAGACTCTCTCAGAACATCGTCCAAGAGGGACATTAACATTGAATACTACCTAGCTTGCTTGAGTTCACATTTCCTCTGCTTCCTACCTCTGGGCTCTGAGCCATTGTGAATCAAGAAACCTTTTTGAAATCAAAACTAAGTTATGCCTGTTGTTGTGCCAAAACAATTGGATATGAAATAATGAGAATATGCTGCATGATTATTAAAAATGATTGAGAGATATTTATAAAGATGAAAAACAAATCAATTTTTTTTTAATGATTGAGAGATTTATTAAACAAACAAACAAATCAAGAATCAGTACACAGCAAAAAGTAGATAAGCCACATTACCAGAAACTAAGCTGAGACTAGAGGTAGGAAACCCAGACAAATTTTCACCCAAAAAAAAAAAAAAAGAAACCCAGACAAACTAAAACAGAACCAGCTATTCCCCAATTCCACATAGCTTGAATGTGGGCTAATTAAGCTCTTGCCTTTTTTAGAATTCAAGACATCTGGGCAAAAGTATCACTACCCAATTGGGACTGTTTAGAATTCTACTAACTGTTTAGAATTCTTCCAAATGAACTTCCAAATGAAGCGTACCATGATTTTTGAGAGAAGTTTATAGGGTGCCTTTGTTTTAGAATCCATTTCACTCTCCCTTGTGTGTGTTTGTTTCTTTAAAAAAAAAAAAAAAAAATTATCATAATTCCGTCGAAGAAGCTAATCTAGGGGCGTGCCTGAAATGCTTAATCATGCACATTCATCATTCAAATGCGCTATGGGAGGGATGCTTGGAGTTCAGAAAAATCAGTGGCAAATATTTCAGCAAATTAAGGCTTAACTATGATTATTTTTTTTAAAGAGTTTGTAAAATATCTTGTACCTCTAGCATTACTCTTTTATAAAAGAGATTAAAATCTATAAAGATGTGGTATATTTATAAGGATGTGTAAAATTCAAGTTTTACATCCTCTAATCTCTACATGCCACATAATTTTATCACATATTTAAGAATAAGCATAATCACACCTAATCAATTCTAATATCCATCTATAAATCCAACAAAATTAGGAGTTTATTAAAATTTTCTTAAATGTGGTAGGATGTATTGAACTTTAAGTAAAAAACTGATTTGATAATCTCTTATTAGATGATGTAAAATATGAAATTTATACCTCATCCTTACCAAATTTGGACTCTTTATAAAAACCAAATAGGTAATTTATAGTGATCACTTTTATTATGTCCTCCATCTTCATTTTCCATATATAAAAGTTATTTAGCAATTTGGTTGTCAAAGACATCTTTTCGATTAAAGCTCTTTATTACAAAAGCTATACAATTAAAACTGTAATTCCTACCATAATACCAAATGGAGACACTACTAAAAGAGTACTTTAAGAGCATTAGAGTATTACATCAGCCTCAATAGATTTTTATCCAAATTTAGTTTTAAAACACTACTTTTGTTAGTTTAAGTGTTTAACCAATCTATTAGTCACATACAACTATATCAGTCTTAATACTCTATCACTATTTCATTTAAAAATTATTTTTTCTCACTCTTCAAATGTGATGCCCCAATTTGATTGATTGTATGATGTGTGTGGATATGTGATGAGTCCCACATCGGGTATTTACTCGGTAGATCTGGGCTTTATTAACAACTGCAAGGAGCCTCAATAGTGATTAGTCCTTTGGAGGTATAGCGCAGATGTGGCTAGCGTTTTTTCTTGGGTCGTTACCTATGGTATCAGAGCCAACCCGGTAACCCCGTGTGGGCTCGGAGACACTACTCCACAAAGTGGGCCCTAACGAGGACGTTAGGGATTTAAGTGGGGGAGATTGTAATGCCCCAATTTGATTGATTGTGTGATGTGTGTGGAAATGTGATGAGTCCCACATCGGGTATTTACTGGGTAGATCTGGGCTTTATTAACAACTGCAAAGAGCCTCAATAGTGACTAGTCCTTTTGAGGTATAGCGCAGATGTGGCTAGCGTTTTTCCTTGGGTCGTTACATAAAATATTTTTTCACGCACAATCCTTCCCCAATTTTCTGTCTGAATCTCCTCCCTTCAACGCCAAACAATCCACCTTCTTTTCTGCCACCGTGTCTAGCAAAGTAACATCCTCCACCGACACAATGTTTTTAGGAACACCATCATTGAAAGAGAGAAGATTAGCTTATTGGGAGACAAAGAGATGCACCCCACCAGTACCACCAAATTGCATCACCACCAAAAACACCAAATCGCACCGCCACCAAATTGCACAATCACCACCAACTTTGTCGCCCTCCAAAAACTCAGAACATACATGTTGATTGTTATATGAGAGAGAGAGAGAGAGAAAGAGAGCTATGAGAAAATGAATATATATTGATATGGGTATTCTTGGGATATGATTTAAGGCGTATCTTACCGTGAAGCCGACAGTACCTATGGACCCATCAGCTTCATAGTTATGAACAAAGGTCCAAAAGTATATGACTTCAAGAGCGATGACACAAAAAGCGACGGGACTAAAAGCGATGACCCCACCATGATAACCAACGGATTCCTCCATGAGCCGATGGGAATCCATGGACGAAGCAAGAAGCCGACAGGTCCAAGAGGCTAACGGACATAACATATCTTGACAGAAGAGTGAGATTAGAGGGTTGAGACTTGAGAGAGTATATTAAAGAGAATACTGTCCTAATAGGCTAATAATAGTGATAATATAAAAAAAATATTGGCGTTTCCTTGAATTTAATGGGTTTAGATATTGAGTCTCAAGAAATTAACTCTACAAATTTCTTCTCAAAAAAAAAAAAAAAAAAAAAAAAAAAAAAAAAAAAAAAAAAAAAAAAAACCTCTGCAAATTGAATAGCTGAAGTGAATGGAAAGTAAAATTGATGATGCCGAAAAAATCACCAGTAAGCTGTAAGCACTCCTAAATCAAAGCAACACCTACAAAAAGAAAAGAAAAGACCTCACAGAGAACACCGGTGTGGTGCCGGCCAAAAACTCTCCGAAGGTCAAGTTAGAGTCTGTTTTGCACAACCCTAAAGTGCCAGAGTCGAGTTAATTATGCGTACCTTGATGCGAGGGTTTCTTGGGTATTTATGTTGGTGTAGGGTTATCACTCCTGCCTTGGTCAGGAAATCATTTCCTTTTAGGATAATATTTCTTTCGATTATACATTCTTTCTCGAGTTCTTTTCCATATAGGAGTCTTTTTATTATGGTCAAACGTGTAACGCAAGAACTTCCTGTGTTTACATTTGTGTGGAGATAAAGCAAAGTCATATCAAACATATCGCGTGATGCATGTTGATTCCAACTAGGAATCTATGACACCTAATCAGTACCCAACGGATACCTAATGCTGACACCGTCCAATACGTGTCCTTGCAATATCGATCCGTTGACCTACCTCATGTCAACACCACTCCGTCGTGCTTTATGAAGAGAGAGAGATCCGTCTCATACTTTTATCCTCTTCAGTTACCCCCTCACTCCTTGAATCCGTTGCTACAGACTAGGCGAACTCATGGAGTGGCAGTCTTCATTATGGCAACCTATTGAGACTTGATGGGCTAGGCTTATTTATGACAAAGGACACGTGGCCTTTATTTATGACAAAAGACACGTGGCCTTCATTGATAAGCTGTTTCCCCGAAGCAAGGTGTCCCTTCATATTGTGTGCCCTTCGTTCTATAAAAGCCTGCCTTTTCTTCCTTCATTTTCACCTTCTTATAAAAAATTTGCAATCAGAGCGCCACCATCATTTATATTGTGCATTTGTATCGTCCTGCTAATACATCTGTCATATCGTATTGCTCGACCTTGATCCAGTATGTGCTCTGAACTTTCTTCTTTTTTATGCACTTTTGGTAGATCCGTTAGTGTCTTAGGTTTTCCCGTCATATGTAGGTAATGTCTAGTGTGTCGAATAATCAATCATTTATCCGCGACGGGGCAGGCTACAATGAGGGGTTCACGTCAGGTCAAAGAGATCCTGACACTTCAAGTGAAGAAAGGAATCCGTCTGCTACCTCTCCTTCCCTAAATGACGAAGGTTTGGAGTCGGATAGTTCAGAGTCTTCAAGCGATAACTTAGATGGCGTCAATCCCCCCATTCAATCTGTAATCGGTCCGGACGGTCTTAGGGAATTCGTCATGCTACCCTTATGAACAGTCAATGATTTTAGGTCTACAGTCACAGAATCCCATTTCAAAACAATTAGGGCCAAGTACCAAATTCCTAACAACGTCCGTCTCTGTCTCCCCCACAAGTTTGAAAAATGTTACTTAGGGGGGTCGACGGTGTTGGGATCTATGAGCAAGCAATGAAGGCAGGGCTCAGATTTCCTTTAAGTTCTCTCCATCGTCGTCTGCTTCAATATCTTGGTCTATCCGTCACACAAATCTCCCCAAATGCCTGGAGGGTTTTTATAGGCGTGGAGGTTTTGTACGGGGCCATGTCAAACGGTGCACGAAGGTTGACGGCAGAAGAATTCTTTCACTGTTACCGTCCCACAGAGATTATAAAGTCAAAGGGTATGTATAGTTTTGTAGCTAGGAGCCCGTTGTTAAGGCTTGTTTGTGATACACCCGACTCAAATAGAGACTAGAAGAGTAGGTATTTTTTCTTGGAAGGGGACGAATGGATATGTCGTCCAGCAGACAACACATATATGCCCGTCGACACAACATGGGGCATAATGCCTCCGTTGGGTATGCAATTGCTTTTAGTTCCCATGTGTTCAAACATTTGATTTTTGTAAGTTATTCTAACCGTCTTTTTTAAAGCTCGAGACCGTCCACAAGTTACTTTAGAGGAGTGGAGCTTCCGAGAGAGGATTTTCAACAAGACGAAGCTTGAAGAGAAGACGTGGGCTCAATTACTCACCCTCGACACACTCCATTGGTATTGTGAAGGCCCCGAACCCACTTCTGTCGCCCGTCATTACGACAGTAGAGTTCACAAACGTAAGCCCGTCATGAACACTTTTCGTCTCTTTTACTCGTTCTTTTCTAACGCTACACATCTGTCTTTGATTTGCAAAAATGGACGCTGCCAAAAGGAGAGCCTTCATCAAGCAACAAGCAGCAAAGAAGAAACAAAAGGTCGATCAACAAGCTAAGAGGATGGCTCCATCCGTTCCGTCAAAACAGAACCAACCGGAGAAGCTGGACCGTCTACCAAAGAAGCAAAAGACCACCCCAAAGCCCGTCGTAGCGCTAGAGGCCGAGACCAAGAAGACGGTCACTCCCGTTAGGCATGGAAAGGGTAAAGGTTTAATGAAGGGTCCAGCCCATACTGATGAGAAACCACCCGTCCTCCTTAAAGAAGACTCAAAATATGCCTTGGAGAACCTCTCGTCCATCATGACCACTAATGATTATGAGGACCTTGGCAACCATGCTACAGAGGCGATGGGAGAGACGGGCCTCTTCACTATTGCTCAGGTATTTTAAACCCATCCTCAAGCTTGAAACCGTCCTTTCTTATCCATCGTTTTCATAGTGTTTATTTGTACTTTGCTTTCAGGCCATGCTAATGATGAAGGGGCTGATGGGCCGCTGTCTAAATTATGAGACAACTTTGGATCGTCTTAGGAAAAAGAATAAGATGATGGAGGACGAGCATGATCTAAAGACCTGGAAGATCAACATGGAGAGAAAACTCAAATGCTTGGAGCAGGTTAGAGGAGAGTTGGAGAAGCAGACGGAGCAGCTGACGCAAGTTCTAAAAGACAAGGAAAAGGAGGTGACGGACGCCAAGACTCAGCTTCGTGATGCAAAAGAAATGGCGATTCGGGAGTATCGTGACTCCGACCTTCTTTTGGCAAAGCTTGGGAGCTCCTTTGCTAACGGATTCGATGATGCCCTTTGTCAGGTCAAGGCCTCGTATCCCGATCTGGACGTGTCCCATGTCTCCATAGACGCTCAAGGGCAAACACTAGCTCAATCCGTCCATTCAGAGAGTACAGAAGATGTGTTTGCCGTCACTGCTCCTGCTGACAAAGGCCAGACTCTTCCTCAAGATCAACCGAACGACAACCAGAAAGTTGAAAGCTCTTCCCCCAAGCATCAGCAGCAGTAATTTGTGTTGAACCGTCGTAACTTATCCGTCGTAATTTGTGTAATTTCCAATTTTTTTTTTTTTGAAATGTCAAGGACAAAACTTTAACCATCGTAATTTATTTGTGGACATATTTCTTATAAGATTTAACTAGTTTATTTGTTTGCTTTTTCCGTCGTTTATTTTTAATTTATTGCTCATATAATAGCCCAATCATGTCGCAAGGGTTCGTCCAATTGTGAATTGTATGCGATTACGACATCTTTTATCTATGATGTCAGTCTGTCTCACAATTTGACTTGTATGATTCATCCTTTAGAGGTTGATTCGTCCATTTTGTGGACACATTTATCCTTTTGGATGATCTGTCCAGTATGTGGATAGTACACTTTTTATCTGTATTGGATTACCCGTCCACCATGTGGAATTATATTTTCATCCTTGTAGGATGATCCGTCCACTATGTGGACCTGATAAATTTTTATCCACTTTGGATGATTCGTCCATTTTGTGGACTTGGTAGATTTTCGTCCACTATGTGGACTTGATAAATTTTCATCCATGTTGGATGATTCGTCCATTTTGTGGACTTAGTAGATTTTCGTCCACTATGTGGACTTGATAAATTTTCATCCATTTTGAATGATCCGTCCATTTTGTGGACTTAATAGATTTTTGTCCACTATGTGGACCTGATAAATTTTCATCCATTTTGGATGATCTGTCCACTTTGTGGACTTAGTAGAATTCCGTCCACTATGTGGACCTAATAAATTTTCATCCACTTTGGATTATCCGTCCATTTTGTGGACTTAGTAGATTTTGAGCAAAACAAATTCCATACGTTCTGAATAAAAATTCCCTTTATTATAATTTGGCTGGTAGACTATTGTTCATAGAAAATAAAAACGTGGATTTTAGTAAGTAGAAACTATGAATATCTAAAAAATAAACTGGAAATGAAGAGGGAAATGTTGCTGTTTTCTTTGCCCTTTGTCTACTGGTAGTATTTTTTCAGGTGCTCTGTGTTCCATGGATGGCTCAGCTTTCTTCCGTCTAGCGTCTCCAAGTAGTACGTTCCCTTCCTATGCCATGAAATGATTCGGTATGGTCCTTCCCAGTTAGGGCCTAACTTTCCTTGGGAGGCATCTTTTGTAGCGCTGAGTACTTTTCTTAAGACCAGATCTCCCACCTGAAAATCCTTGTGCCTAACCTTGGAGTTGTAATGCTTTACCATCATGTCTTGGTATCGCACTAATCTCTGTGCAGCTGCTGCCTTGAGTTCGTCCAAAAGGTCGAGCTGTAAACACAAAGCTTCGTCATTCCTGTTCTCATCATAGCTTTCCACACGGTAGCTTGTTAATCCTACTTCGGCCTGTATGAGAGCCTCACTACCATATGTCAATCGAAACGATGTTCGCCTGTTGGTGTTTTTGCCGTTGTCCTGTATGTCCATAAAACACTTGGTAATTCGTCCGGCCATATGCCCTTTGCCCCCTCGAGTCAGGTCTTGATAATTTTAAGCAATGACCGGTTCGTGACTTCAACCTATCTGTTGGCCTGCGGGTGGGCGGGCGATGAGTAGTGATTCTTGATCCTAAGTTGAAAACAGAAGTCTCTGAATGTGTCATTGTCGAATTGTTTCCCGTTGTCGGAAACCAGCACCCTCAGAATACCATATCTGTAAATAATACTTCTCCATACAAAATTACGGATATTCTTTTCCGTGATAGTGGCCAGAGCTTCTGTTTCCACCCATTTGGTGAAGTAGTCAATACCAACCACTAAGAACTTTAGCTGCCTTATCACTGTCGGGAAAGGACCCATGATGTCTAACCCCCATTGCGCAAAGGGCCACGGAGCCGCCATAGGGGTAAGTTCTTCCGTTGGTTGCCTTATAAAATTTTCAAATCGTTGGCACTTGTCGCAGGCTCTAACATATGTGTGGGCATCCTTCTGCATTGTTGGCCAGTAGTATCCTGCTCGGAGTAACTTGTGCACTAAAGACCTTGAGCCAGAATGATTTTCACAAACTCCTTCATGGACCTCCCTCATCACGTAGTCTGCTTCTCCACAGTCGAGGCATCTTAAATATGGTCGTGAGAATCCTCTTTTGTATAAGACGTCTTTAATCAAGACGAACTGGGTAGCTTTGACCTTCAACTTCCTTGCGTCTTCTTTGTTATTGGGCAGCTTGCCTTCCTTGAGATATGCCATTATAGGAGCCATCCAACAACACTCACTACTTACCTCCTGCATGCTAATGTCATCTAATAATGATGAAAGCTGGACGAAGGACAATACCTGTTCGGGGATGATCATGGGTTCGGCCGAAGTCGCTTTAGGGAGTCGGTCCGCTTCTTGGTTCTCCTCCCTTGGGATTTGAATTATCTTGAATTGGAGGTTATTCATTCGACCCTTCACTTCCTCAAGATACCTTTTCATCCTTTCATTCTTGCAATCGTAGCTCCCATTAATCTGCACGGCCACGATTTGAGAATCATAGTAGACAACTAGACTCTTAGCTCCTGCCGCTATTACAAGGTCCAGTCCCGCTACCAAGGCCTCATATTCCGCTTCGTTGTTAGTAATGGTGAAGCCCAAACGGATCATGCATTCGATCTTGTCTCCTTCCGAGGTATGGAGTACAACTCCAACACCCCTAGCATGCTTATTAGAAGATCCGTCCGTATGAACTCTCCATATGGGCGTCTCTTCTGCCCCCTACTCCTTCGCAGTAGTGAATTCAGCAACAAAGTCTGCCAATATCTGTTCTTTCACTGCCGTCCATGGCTGATAGTGGATATCAAACTCACTGATCTCGATTGCCCATAGCGCCATTCGTCCAGCAACTTCGGGACTACTCATTGCCCTCCATAAGGGTTTATCTGTTAGGACATTTATAGTATGCGCTTGAAAGTACGACTTGAGCTTCCGAGCCGCGATCACAAGAGCAAATGCGAGCTTTTCTATCAGGGGGTACCTCTCTTCTGCTCCTCTTAGTGCCCGGCTTATAAAGTACACGGGCTTTTGCACTTTTCCTTCTTCTCTAATGAGAGCTGCACTGACCGCGGCTGAGGAGACGACAAGGTACAAGAACAATTCTTCCCCCGGCACAGATGGGCTAAGCAATGACGGGGTGGAGAGATACATCTTTAACTCTTCAAATGCCTTTTGGCACTCGTTTGTCAATTCGAATGATTTCTTTAGTGTGCGGAAGAACGAGAGGCATTTGTCCGTCGCTCTTAACACGAACTTGTTCAAGGCTGCTATCTTCTCGATCAAGCTTTGTACTTCCTTTACCGTCCTTAGAGGAGATAGTTCCATAATCGCCTTTACTTTCTCTGGGTTGACTTCAATACCCCTCTGGGATACCATAAATCCCAAGAATTTGCCTGCGGTTACTCTGAATGCACATTTGTTTGGATTCAGCTTCATTTTGTACGTCTGAAGAGTATTGAATGTCTCTTGGAGGTTCCTTAGGTGATCAGACACCTTTACACTTTTTACCAACATATCATCTACGTAAACCTGCACGTTTCTGCCAATTTGTTGTGCGAACATCTTGTTCATCAATCTCTGATATGTGGCTCCTACGTTCTTAAGCCCGAAAGGCATTACCTTGTAGTAAAAAAGCCCCTGACTCGTTACAAATGAGGTTTTCTCCTGATCAGTCTCATCCAATTTAATTTGGTTGTAGCCGAAGAAGGCATCCATGAAGCTCAAAAGTTCATGTCTGGCGGTGGAGTCTACTAAGGTGTCAATACGTGGGAGAGGGTAACTATCCTTAAGGCAAGCCTTATTCAGATTTGTGAAGTCAATACACATTCTCCACTTCCCACTCGCTTTTTTAACCATTACTACATTTTCTAGCCAATCAGGGTAGTACACCGCGCGTATGAAGTCTGCTTCTTGTACCTTCTGAACTTCTTCTGCTATGGCTCGATCACGTTCAAGGGCGAACACTTGTTTCTTCTGTCTGACAGGGGAGAAAGAGGGTGATACGTTCAACCTATGAACTATGACCGTTGGGTCTATCCCCAGCATATCCTCGTGACTCCATGCAAAAACATCTTGGTTTTCTTTGAGGAATAATGCGAGCGCTTGTCGGACTGTGTGGTTGGCTAGGGTGCTAATTCTCGTGGTTCGGTCGGGCTTAGAATCATCCAATTGTACTTCCTCTAATTCTTCCCCCGATTCTGCCACCGTCCTCTATTCGTCGATGCTCATTGCTTGTAGGTGGTCATCCATTTCCATCATGGTGATGTAACATTCCCGTGCAGCCACCTGATTTCCACGTAACTCTCCAACTCTGTGTTCGGTGGGGAATTTGACCATTAGATGGTACGTAGAGGTTACAGCCCTCCATGCATTGAGAGTTGGCCTTCCTAGGATGGCGTTATAAGTAGAAGAGCATTCGACCACAAGAAAAGCTACATCCTTGGTTATTTGCTATGGGTAATCCCCCACCGTCACAAATAACGTGACGACGCCAAAATGGTAGACCTTTGTCCCTCCGAAGCCAACGAGGGGTGCATTTGTTGAAACCAGTTGTTCTCTACCAATCCCCATTTGCTGGAACGCAGGGTAATAGAGGATATCCGCTGAGCTTCCGTTGTCCACCAAGACTCGATGCATATTGTAGTCCCCTGCCTGTATGCTGACAACGAGCGCGTTGTCATAGGGGTGGTGAAGGCGTTGCGCCTCTTCTTCTGAAAACCCGATGCTAGGGTTATCTCGTTGCGTCACTTTCAGTGAGGAACCTACTGACTAGACGCTTTGAACCATTCGCAAGTAGGTCTTTCTGACCTTTTTGGTCAACCCTACAGAAGTAGTGCCCCCAACAATCATCCGTATATCCCCTACAGGTGGTCTGGGATGCTCATTCTCCCGTCAGGGATTTTGCTCCTGGAGTTGATCCGTTCTCTCCTTCCTCACAAACTTCTGCAACCTTCCTTGCCTAATAAGAGCTTCAATTTGTTGTTTTAAGTTATAACAGTCTGTCATATCGTGGCCATGATCGCCATGAAAACGGCAGTATCTGTCTCTTGGCCTTTTGTTCGGATCTCCCTTTAGTTTGCCAGGAAACGTCAGGGTTCCTTCATCTTTGATCAGCATTAGCACTTCATCAATTGGGGCTGTGAGGGGGGTGAAGTTCGTGAACCTTCCCATAGGCGGTTTAGGTCGTCGATCTTCCTGTCATTCTCTAGTTCTAGCCATTTTTCCTCCCTTGCCCGGTTGTGTATCTTCCTGCCTTTCCCTCTTTCTAGGTTTCTCCTCTCGTGCCAGCAAGGCATCCTCTGCGTTCATATACTTCGTTGCCCTGTAAAACACTTCAGACATAGTCTTTAGGTCATTCTTGTACAGAGAAAACGGGAATTTACCTTTTCGCAGCCCGTTTGTGAACGCTGCCACAAGTATCTTGTCATCTGCCTCGTCTATCGAGAAGGCTTCCTTGTTAAAGCGGGCTATGTATGATCTTAAAGTCTTGTCTTCTCATTGCCTAATGTTCATTAGACACGCAGTAGACTTCTTATGCCGATGACTCCCGATAAAGTGTGATACGAACAGTGCGCTTAATTCCTTAAAAGTGCTAATGGAATTAGGCGTCAGCCTTTTGTACCAGTCCCTTGCAGCCCCTTTCAACGTGGTGGGAAAAGCCCTACACATGATCTCATCCGGTACACCCTATATATGCATTAAGGTTTTGAAGGACTCCAAGTGATCCAATGGGTCCTTGGATCCGTCATAATTCTCCACCTGAGGCATGCGAAATTTCGAAGGAAGGGGGCATGAACTCACGAGCGCTATGAAAGGCGAATCTGTTCTATGGACTAGGTCGTCTAGGTCGCTAGAGATTCGTCCTCTAAGGGCGTTCATCATCACATCCATACGTTCCCTTACCTCCTGCATCTCAGCTGCTATGTGGGTCGGTAACGTGTTCGATATGGATAGTGGGTTGGTCTCCTGCCGCTCTGGTCTAGTTGGAGCGATGCTACCCTCAGGCCCTTCCGTGTTCCTCCCCTCCAGACTAGCACCTTCCTGGTCTTCCTCCGGTGCCCTGGGGTATGCATTCTTTTGTCGCAGTTGTTCTTCCAAATTATGATTCTGCTTGGTGAGGCACTCAACCGCCGCCGCGAGTGTTTGGACTTACCTCTCTAGAGCTGTGGCGTGCGGTTCGTCACCTTGATTGTTGGTTGTTGTCATCGATCGAGTGAGTACCATGCAACTTTTTGTCTCAGGAATAGAGAAAAGGCTAAATAATCTAGATCCTCGTTCCCATAGACGGCACCAACTGATGATGCTGAAAAAATCACCAGTAAGCTGCAAGCACTCCTAAATCGAAGCAACACCTACAAAATGAAAAGAAAAGACCTCACAGAGCACCGGTGTGGTATTGGCCAAAAACCCTCCGAAGGTCAAGTTAGAGTCTGTTTTACACAACCTTAGAGTGCCAGAGTCGAGTTAATTATGCGTACCTTGATGCGAGGGTTTCTGGGATATTTATGTTGGTGTAGGGTTATCACTCCTACCTTGGTCAGGAAATCCTTTCCTTTTAGGATAATACTTCTTTCGATTCTACATTCTTTCTCGAGTTCTTTTCCATATAGGAGTCTTTTTATTATGGTCAAACGTGTAATGCAAGAACTTCCTGTGTTCACGTTTGTGTGGAGATAAAGCAAAGCCATATCAAATATATCGCGTGATGCATGTTGATTCCAACTAGGGATCTATGACGCCTAATCAGTACCCGACAGATACCTAATGCTGACACCGTCCAATACGTGTCCTTGCAATATCAATCCGTCGACCTACCTCATGTCAACACCACTCCGTCGTCCTTTATGAAGAGAGAGAGATCCGTCTCATACTTTTATCCTCTTCAAAAATCAAAGGTCGTTAAGGTTGTATATATTGACCCTACTATTTTTTAATGTAATTGTTTTATAAACAATTCTCTCTGTGGGAGTTTGTTATTTATTTTTAAGGTTGTGACTTTAGAACAACAATCAATGGTGTGAAAGTTCATGACATGGCAAAACTTGGGATGGAAAAATTATTGTGTACTCCCGAGTATCATAAATGCGTGCTCTCTCCTCTCACATGAATGGTAGGTCTCTTTAATTAAATTTATAGTGGGACCCACCATTCATGTGAAAGGGGGAGTACGCATTTATGATACTATATGAGTACCTAATAATTTTCCCTTGGAATGTTATAATACTCCTTTATTTTAATTTTGAGTCCAAATTTGGTAAGGATGAAGTGTAAAACATGACTGTCACAGTAGTCTTTTACTTAATATTCAATACATTCTACTACACCTAATAACACTATATCAACATTTTATTTAAAACTTGAAATATGGTGTTTATTTAAATATTATCGTATGTAATCAAATGTATTTATGTTTTAGTAATACTAGTGATTGTAGTACTTCTTAAGTTTCCAAGGCAAAGTGGCAAACCCTAACGTTTCAAATCTCCCTCCCTCAACTATTGAATTATAAAAAATAAAATAAAAAGGTGTTAGTCAGGTAAGATGGGAATCTCACCAATATCAAGTAGGAAAAAAAGAAGAAGAAGAAATAGCTATCTATCCTTTATTTTTAAACTATTTAGCCAAATAGTCATTTTTTCAAAGTATTTATCAAAATATCCCTGTTTTGGAACTCGATATTGCTGATATCGAGTTCTACCTAGAATTCGACATTAATAATGCTGAGTTCTAAGTGTATTTTTAAGTAAAATTTGCGACATCAGCAATGTCAAGTTTTATAAAATATTTTTAAAAAATAAATAAAAATTAAGTGGCAAAATATACATAGAACTCGACATCAATGTCGAGTTCTACCTAGAACTTGATATCAACAATATCGAATTCTAAAAGCACCCACAAATATTTTGTTAGATACTTTGAAAAGATGGATGTCTTGCTACATACTTTAAAAATAAACGATATATAGCAATTTTTCTCCGTAAAAAGCTGATTGTTGAACAGAAAACTAATATATATTTGAGATTTTAAATTTGGGTTCGTGAATTTCTAATGTCAGTCATTGAAATTTCATTTTTTTTGGTTTAATCATGTTTGTCTGCAATAATCGTCCTATTAAAAAATTGAAGGCCTCTATCCATTCGACTGGAAGCTTTTATCCTCTAGTTTTTTTGCTTTTTGCTTCATATTTTGTCAAATGAAAAACAACTATTTTTCTAAAAAATAAGCTAATATCTCTTTATTACCGCACCTTTAGCAACTGAAAACCCACTCACTCCTAACACTCTCTCCCTAGTCACATGCGCATATATATATATATATATATATATATATATATATATATATATATATATATATATATATATATCTCATAACCATAATCATATAAAAATTGTTAAGAATATGAATTAAATTGCACATGTAAACAGTTTCAAGTCTAATAAAAATTTTCATATTTTGGAACTCGTTATAAATTATAGTTCTTGATATTTGTGTAACTCCTTAAGAATTATGTCAGTTTTTCAGTTGAGGGTGCATTTGGCATGACTTAATTTTGCCAGCTTATTTTACTATTCAACTTATTTTTTGCACTATTTATGGACCCTATTGCATTTTTTAATACTATTAATGAATTTTACTATACTATTTCAGCTAACTTTTACCTTTATCTACAATACTTTCAAGAAAAAGTTTTCAGTTTTAGCAAAATAAGTGGATCCCAAACAGGCTCTAAATGAAGATACAGATTCTAAGCCAACGAAGTTTTATCTTATGCACAATATTATATATATATATATATATATATATATATATATATATATATATATATATATATATATATCTATCTGTGTGTGTGTGTGTGTAATTGGGATTATGATTTCTTTTGAGTTATCAAATTATGAAGTATAGCAAGTTTTGGAGCTTCAGTTGAGACTGTGTATGAGAAAATTTTAGGAAATTTAGAGTAAGATCGGACTTTTACGTGTGTATGAGAGGAATTTTGGACTATGATCAGACTTCTAATAATTAGTAATTTTTGTTGTTTGCGCACATGAGGTTTGGATTTTTGTACGTTGGAAATGTTTTAAAAATATTTGAATTATAGAAGTTAGTTTAGGATTTATCTAATATAATTTTTTTTGAGGATAATTGTTGGATTGGGAGGCGTGATGGTAAGTATAAGCGTGGTGGTTGAATCCAAAAATTTTCAATGGTCCAACCGTCCAATGCATAGAGTTGCAACTTGCAATAGAAGGCAAAAAAAAAAACCTCATTTTCCTACCCCGTTGTATCAATATTTGGATATTTTCTCCTTTTTTGATTGTGAAAACGTAAGATGCCTTCCGCATGAAGAAAAGCCAAAATCAGTGATCATTTTCTCAAACTCGTATTTCTCTTTCCCGTTAATGATGAAAATTGATTAACGGAGACACATTCAAGCCGACGCTTGTCGTTGAATCCATTTTTTCAATGGTCATGTGCATAGAGTTGCAATTTTTCAAAGTAAAATGAGAAAAACTCAAACTATCTTGTTTTTATTTTCCCGTGTATCATTATCTATGGACTCAACATCATTGTCGACAATCATCCATTAATTATGCTAGGAATTTTCATGGATCTTTAATTTTTTTTTTTTTTTTTTTTTTGACTGGGAAAATGGAAAACGCTTTCAAGGTGAAGAACGCGCAAAATCAATGATCAATTGATCATTGTCAATTGTTAAAGCTATATATAATATGCTTATACGTTCCTGGATATTTTTTTCCTTTTTTTTTTACTGAGAAAATGGAAAATGATTTCTGCGTGAAGAGCAGACAAAATCAATGGTCATTGTTTCAAAGTTCAAACACCTATTTCTCATTCCCGTTAACGATAAAATTGATTAACAGAGACACATGATAGAGGCCTTGTCGTTGAATGCATTTTTTCAATGGTCATGTTTATAGGGTTGCAATTTTTCAAATACAAAGGAAAAAAGCTTCCTCATTTCCTTTTCCGATGTATCATCATCTATGGACTCAATATCCTCTATTTATTATGCTTGGAATTTTACGTTCATGGATCTTTAATTTTTTTTTTTTTTTTCTTGACTGAGAAAATGGAAAGAACTCAATGTCATCTATTTATTATGCTTGGAATTTTACTTTCATTGAATCAATGATCATTGGCCAGCTAAACGTATTTTAGGATTAAAGAGGACAACTTTAGGTGAGGCCTTTCCCTATATTAAAATATTTTTTTTTTCTTTTTAGATTGTATGTTCTTTAGTTCTTTTTCCTTATATGTTTCATCAAAATTTTTCTAATTGATCAAAATATCTCTCATATATGTTAACATTAAACTTGATAAGAAAACTTTATATACCTTTTGTTTTGAAAGCGCTCCAAAAACCAAAATCAATGCAAGAGATGGTACAACAGAGCGGTGTCGGAAGAATAACCCAAAAAAAAAACTATTTAAAATATAATATAAGAATGAAAAGCAGAGTTAAAATTGTAACCAATAATCCCTAAAAAAAATTATTTATAATATAATATAAGGTTAGAAAAACTATTTATAATATAATATAAGGTTATAGATTCCTAATCAAATTTGGTTAGCGTTATGGATTCCTAATCAAATTTGGTTATATAATTTTTTTTTAAAGGATAAATATGTTGGTAGAGTCCATTTGATATAAAATTTAAATGGCAAAAATGCACATTCGGTCCCTACATTTTGGGTCAATTCCCATTTTGGTCCCAAAATTGATTTTTTTGCTAATGTCATCCCTAAAAAAGGAAAATCGTTTTTAAAATGGTCATTTCCGTCAGGCTAGAAACGGAGAAATCCTACGTGTCTAACGGAATGCACTGTTTGCTGACGTGACGCTGACGTGGCTATTAAAATATTATTAAAAAAGATTATTTGGCATTTTAAAATGCCATGTCAGCATTTTAATTTTTTAAAACAAAGCTACGTCAAAAAATTTATATAAAAAAGAAATTAATTTTTTAAAAAAACCTTAAATCTAATTTAATTAAAAAAACAACTTGTTTCTCAAAAAAAAAAAAAAATTCAAAACATAATTTGGTGTTCTTCGTGTTCTTCCCCATCAAACCCAGGAAGAACTCAAACCCAGATTCCAAGAAAACAAACCCAGCAACCAAACAACAAACACAACCCAACACCTATCATCCCACAACAAAGGAGCTATTTCATTTCAGGCTTATTCTTCTCTCCCCTCTCTCACTTCTTTTCTTTGTTCTCTCTTCTCTCCCTCTGTTCTCTGTTCTCGCTGAGACCCAAACCCACCAACCCAGCACCCAACGTCGCTGAGGCTTGTTCTTCTCTCCCTCTTTCTCTGTTCTTTGTTCTCTCATCGTGGGTCTGCATGGATCGAAGGAGTCGTGAGCATGGATCGAATGGTGGATCGAAGCGTGGGTCTAATTGTTCATGGGTCGGAGTGTGGATCATAGGAGTCGTGGTCTGATTTGGTTGATTTGGTTTGTGGGTTTTTATTTTCTCTTTTCTTGTTGTGGATGGTGGTGATTTCTTAAGAAGTGGTGGAGGAGGAAGTGGTAATTTCTTGTTGTGGTTGATTTTTTTTTTTTTTTTTCTGCTGCTGTGGTTTGGGGTTGTGGCTGGTGGGCGACGGTGGAAGTGGTGGTCGGATTTGTGGGTTTGGCCGTGTGGTGTGCTTTTGGTTTGGGTTTTTGTTTCTGTTGTGGTGTGTTGTTATGGTTCTACCGATCTAGGTCTATGTTTGTTGTTTGGTTGCTGGGTTTGTTTTTTGGGAATCTGGGTTTGAGTTCTTCTTGGGTTTGATGAGGAAGAACACGAAGAACACCAAATTATTTTTTTTAATTTTTAATTATTTTTTTGAGAAACAAGTTGTTTTTTTAATTAAATTAGATTTAAGGTTTTTTTAAAAAAATTTAATATCTTTTTTATATAAATTTTCTGACGTGGCTTTGTTTAAAAAAATTAAAATGCTGACATGGCATTTAAAAATGCCAAATAATCTTTTTTAATAATATTTTAATAGCCACGTCAGCAAACAGTGCATTCCATTAGACACGTAGGATTTCTCCATTTCTAGCCTGACGGAAAGGACCATTTTAAAAATGATTTTCCTTTTTTAGGGATGACATTAGCAAAGAAATCAATTTTAGGACCAAAATGGGAATTGACCCAAAATGTAGGGACCAAAAGTGCATTTTCGCCAATTTAAATCACATATTGAAATAAAGAATGATATATATATATATATATATATATATATATATATATATATTTCTTGAGTCTTATTTGATATTTATAGAGTTTAAATCCTATTGACATTATAATTTCTAATCAGCGTTAATATAAAAAAACGAAAAAAAAAAAGAGAGAAAGAAGACATAATTGATAGATATAAGGAAATATGATAGATTCTTTTTTTAAATGTCATCAACGTAGAAATTATCAAACTAATGGAGATATATTCCCTTTTTTGAGATACATTTATATTAATGCAGTTGTTATATAGTTTGTTAAGATTATCTTAAAGTTTCCTGATTATGTGATAATTTAGATCTCCTTTAAGTATAGTGGTTGTATGGCACCAAACAACTAAATTTAATTTTTTTTAAAAGAAATTTAATAAATTTTCTACAATTTGATGCTATAAAATCGAAAGAATTAAATCAAATTAAAAAATGCTGTTGTGAAAAATTGTGAAGAGGTCAACCAAAAATCAGAAACTTCGGTTATATATATATATATATATATAGTGGTGCTATTTCTTACTGTCGGAGTATTTTTCACTTTGTTTTTTTATTACCTAGCAAAGCATAATTCCGTCGTGCATGAAATCCTGCACATTCATCACTCAAATGCACTATGGGAGGATATTTGGAGTTTGGAAAAATAAATGGAAAATATTGCAGCAAATTAAGGCTTAATTATGATTATCTTTAACAAGTGAAAACTATTGTGGCCACTATGGAAATTCATAACTTCATTAGGGAGCAAGCAGCAAAGATATTCAATTCCAATAATTAAGCAATGATGATACTCAGCCAAAAGTAGATAAATAAACAAAATAAAGAAAATAAGAAGAATACAAAAATGATGCTTTACTAACTCCTATGCAGTAGCGAAACTAAGATTTGAGTTGAGGAGGGGCAAAATTTATATTTTATACATGTATAAATATTTGAGACCAATTTGAAAAATTAAATACTATTCATTTGAATATTATGTGATATTTTAACGTAGTTATGTAAACAACTTCACTGAAAGAAAAAGCATATTTATTTTATTGTATTTCAAAAAGGAAACAGTGGGCTTTAACCCAGTGGCAGTTCTAAAAATATTTTTTAGGGGAGTCATTTAAAAAGTTAAATTAAACAAAATTTAATAAAAAGAAGACTTAAATATATTTAGTCGTTGACAAAAAAAAAAAAAAAATAGTTGCAAATACTTAGAATGTTACAATATCCTTTTATGAGTTTTTATATTTTGAAATTATTACATGATAATTTATTATCAACTGTTATTATATATTGTCAATGTGGGTAGATATGGACATTTCATTTTATTGAGTTTGTATAACATTTTTATTTTCATGCGATTGTCACTATCTATATGTATTGTCTTTATAAAAATAATTTAAACTAAATGGCAAAACTCATCCTACTTGCACAATATGAATTATTGACTCACACAACCACACAAATCCATACATCAATAATACACTAAGGATCTACTTAACTATCAAATGCTTGAATCTCTCTCATGAATCTCATTTCATCTCTTTTCTCTATTTGACTATCTCGATATCTCTGATTCTAAGAGTAAAGAGTGAGTGTTTGTTAGTTGTGTGTATGTGTCTAATATGTGCATTATTATTATTATTATTATTATTATTATTATTATTATGTTATAAAGTAATTTGTGTGAATTGCGATGTGTGTGAATATGTGCATGTACAGTGTAATATATAATATAACTTAATATAATTTAATAATCAGGAAATACAGAGGGTTTGATACATGTATGTGCTTTGTTATCATTTTATAATAATTTTTTACTATAAAGTTAGTGATTTGAGGAAAAAAAAATGTAAAGTTAATATGTGATCAGAGTGTGCAAGATTTAAGCCACAGTGTGCAAAAATATTTTTAATGATTGATTAAGCAGGTAAAAAAATATTATATATATAAATATTTTTTTAATAAAAAGTCAAGGGGTTCATTTGAACCAAGGGAGTCAATCTCATACCGGAGACTGTACCGGTTTGACTAGTAGAATGATACATTTCGGTACCAATTAATACCAGTGTACCGTTTTGGGTTTATTGTTATTTTTTATATTTATAAATATATATTATAATAAATATAAAATTTTACCATAAAACATTACCTCAATTCAGAACAAATTATTCATGATTTTAGACTTTAGCATCAACTAAAAGAAAAAAAAAAAAAAACACAATATAAAAAATAAAAAGCTTAATTGTTCGTTACATACTAAGAAAACGAATAATACTAATAAGTTAATGCAAATAAGTTATCAATCTGTCTTTATAAAAATTCAGAAATTACAAAACTTAAAAAAAAAAAAAAAAAAACCTTTTTTTTCTATACCGGCCGGTATTGCCCGGAATCGCTGGTATTGCCGATATTTAAACCTGTACAAAACGTTAGTGTTTCGATACCAGTATACATACCGGTACGGTACATACTGGCTGGTACGGTATCAACTACATTAATTTGAACTCCCTGAAATACATCTAGTGCTACCTATGCTTTAACCCAAGCACCTGCCCGAGAGCTAGCATAACATAATTAACCCCTATTTTTCAAAAAAAAAAAACTTTAATTAATAAACTTGAAGGTCATGAGTCACAACAGCTTGTGTTGCTTTTTTGATATTCTTAGTGTGCATTTGGCTACCAATTAAAAAGTCAGCTTATTTTTTATACTATTTATGGGCTCCACTGCACTTTTTGGTACTATTCATGGGTCCCACTATACTATTTCATCTAACTTTTATATTTATCTACAGTACTTTCAACAAAGCATTTTTAGTTTCAGTAAAATAAGAAAATTCCAAACAGACTCTTAGAGTTACTTTTTCTAAGGGTTAAAAGATTTTTAATTATTTTTTTGAGATAGAAGGTTAATTAAAAATTAAAAAAGTTGAAGGTCACCGTCACGAGACTCACAACAGCACAAATATAATATTGACAACTTTTTCTTTTGAGTAAATAGTAATACTTATTAAAACGCACACGAAAATAATAATACTAGTGTTTTAAACTGGATTTATAATACATTGTATAACTAGAATACAACTACAAAAGAGCCTAACTTTTGTAATTATAGACTGAGGTTATAAACAACATACTGGACACACACAACCAATGTGGGATAAATATCCTTTTTTTTTAGTAAACAGTATTACTTATTAGAATACACGTGAAAATAGTAATACTAATGTTTTAAATTTGGTTTATAATACATTACATAATCAAAGTATAATTACAAAAGGGTCTAACCTTTGTAGCTATAGACTGAGGTTATAAACAACAAACACTAGACACATACAACCAATGTGAAATAAACATCCCTTTTTTTTTTTTTACAAATTTAATTAATAAACTTGAAGGTCATGAGTCACGACATTTTGTCCTTCTTTTTTGATATTCTTAGAGTTACTTTTTCTAAAGGTTTTTTTTATTTTTTTATTTTATTAATATAGAAGGGTTAATTAAAATTAAAAAACTTGAAGGTCACCCCAATCTCCGCACAAGATTTTTTTTTATTTTTTTTATTTTACTTTTCTTACTTTTTTACTTTTATTCATTTTTTATATTTAATAGTTGAGATTTAAAATTGCAAAAACCATTCATACTAATTGCATTAGGTATAGTATCTATAATGAACTATTCACTTCTTAGAAAAAGGAAAAAAGTTAACGGAAAAAAGTTAACGGATGTAATAAGGACATTGATTTATAAAATATTTTTAGAAACCGTTTATGTGGAAAAAAAAACTATTGATTATTTTGACATCTTTTTATATTGTTTATAAAAGTAGTATTAAAATTTTTCTTAAATAATTTATTAACAAATGCCCTAAAAGCACCTATTAACAAAACCCTTAAAATAACAATTATTATCATAAAAATTTGAGTCATTTTATAATTGGGGCGTGGCATTTTTTTATGAAGGGGTGAGAGTGGGTGCCTTTGTCCTAAGTCCTAACCTAAGTGGCCTAGGGTCTACCCTTGGGCAGCCTTGGGATATATAATAAGAACGAATTTAAATCCATTTTAGAGCCCGAATCAATTTCGTTATTAGATTTTGATAGTAGTTAATTTGGTGCTTCATATTTTTAACAATCTGTCAATTTGTTTATTGAAAATGTTTTACTTTTTATTCTTAAACTAGTCAATTGTGCCTGTTCTGCTCACTTGGACAGGGTCAATGGTCTGTATTTATTGGTGTGGTCAAAATTAGGTGGACCATTTCTCAATAGCCTTATTAGAAGACTCAGAGTCAGGGTCAATGTCCATTCTTTTGGGAAACTGATAGTCCATGGAGAGCTCACCAATCCTATCTTTCACATTACTACCAGAATCATTTATACGCAATTATACAAGTTGTTAACTTATTATGAGGAAATGTGGGGCAATAACTTATTCAATGAATTTGTTATCCAATTCACAAGAATAATTTAAACTCTATTTGACAAAAAGAAAAATGTTTGTCCAACTAAAAGGTGTCAATCATAATTACATTTTACTGTAAATAAATAAGACTCTCTCAGAACATCTTCCAAGAGGGACATTAACATTGAATACTACCTAGCTTGCTTGAGTTCACATTTACTCTGCTTCCTACCTCTGGGCTCTGAGCCATTGTGAATCAAGAAACCTTTTTGAAATCAAAACTAAGTTATGCCTGTTGTTGTGCCAAAACAATTGGATATGAAATAATGAGAATATGCTGCATGATTATTAAAAATGATTGAGAGATATTTATAAAGATGAAAAACAAATCAATTTTTTTTTAATGATTGAGAGATTTATTAAACAAACAAACAAACAAATCAAGAATCAGTACACAGAAAACAGTAGATAAGCCACATTACCAGAAACTAAGCTGAGACTAGAGGTAGGAAACACAGACAAATTTTCACCCAAAAAAAAAAAAGAAACCCAGACAAACTAAAACAGAACCAGCTATTCCCCAATTCCACATAGCTTGAATGTGGGCTAATTAAGCTCTTGCCTTTTTTAGAATTCAAGACATCTGGGCAAAAGTATCACTACCCAATTGGGACTGTTTAGAATTCTACTAACTGTAGAGCATAGATATGCTTTACAAGTTACAACATAGGTGCGATGGACAGAATGGTGGTGGGGATGGGGGAAGAGAAATTGAGTTGCTTTCTTTAAACTACGTCATTTGATTTTATAAAAACTAGTCGCATACCCGCGAGTTGCGCGTGGTAGTTTTTTTGGGATGGTTTCATTAAATATTTTATTAACACTATAATTTTAGTTATTAACCATTGGTTTTTCATTAGTTTTTAAGTTCATAAAAACCTTAAATATACATTTTTTTACCTTTTCACACGCGCGCACGCACACATACATATATAGTGAATCTTTACACATACCTTTGAAAAAACTCTATATATTCCACTTTTTTTTTATGCATAAAATTATAGACTACTTTTTTATATATATATAAGAAAATTATAGACTACTACTCCATAATGATAGTGGCTAATTAATTATATATATTTTTAGTGATCTCACTTGTAACGCTTCTTACTATTATCATATATTTACTAACTGATGATTTGCATAACAAAAGACGATAAATGAGAGGTAGCATTGTTCATTAGATTTTTGAAAGAATAGTGTATGCAAATAATATATATTATAAATAAGGTTAAATGAAATGTCAAAAAATGGATTTTTAAATTTTCTTACTTTATTTCTTATGTAATTTCTACTACTATCAGAGAACATTTCTTTTTTACTTATGATTAATATGGTTTCTATAGTTAGAGTTTGATTAGTTTTAAATTTAAATTTAGTACTATGATTGTATTTAATTGTTGATTGTTGATTTAATTTTTTAAATGAAATTAACGGTTTATATTACTACACTATAAAGTTTTTAATGTTCTCCACGCGGTAATCTCTATTTTATTTTTTACTTCTCCTTACAACATCTTTGTTTTCCAATCAACATTTTTTTTTTTATATACAAGATAGAATTTTTACTCTAACCTAATCTAAGTGTATATGTGTGTGAAGTTCTCTCCTAGAATTTGAACCCCGGCCCTTACCTCTCACACCCCATAAGCATTTATACTTGTGGAGAAACCACCGCACCAAGGGTGCGCAGTGGTTCCAATCAACAATTACTAATTGACGTTTGATTTTTTTTTTCTTTATTTACTCTTTATTACTTTGTATTGGTTTTTTTTCTATACCATCTCTCTCTCTCTCTCTCCATTGGCAACCTATCGTTTTCTAAAAATTTGATGAAGATTCTATTAAATTAAATATGCATTATTAGTTTTTTTTTTTTAATTTAGTGTTTCTAACTTGATTTATTTTGTATTTCATTCTTTCTTTGATGCATTGGGTGTGAGAATGAGTGTTTCCCTAGCATTACTTCACTTAATGTGGACAATTTTATTTATTTAATATAGGCAAAATATTATATTAATTTTAAATTTTTTTTAAATGAAAAAGGAGTGGAAATATAAATAATTTAATGATATATATGGGGGATGTGGCTAAATTTAAATGTTAAATAAAATGATATGAGGAAAAAAGATTAAAAAAAATACATAACAATAAACACTAACTTATCCAAATAATTCTATGTAATATAATAATACTACATTCTTATATACTATTTTTAATTATTTATAATGCAATATGATAATATTTAACAATCAAAGTCATGAAAAAATAAAAAACTTAAAACCCAAAACTAAATATCATCAACCAAAATAGAGTTCTAAAGAATACAAAACTTTATCAAGCTACAATAGAGATGCAAGAAAAATAAAAATAAAAATCCATCAAAAGATTGAGGGAGAAAGAGTAGGAAATAACCACTTTTTTGTGAGAGAAAATTATGTAAAGAATGGAAGAGTGAAGGACAAATTTATACTAAGAGGATGTCAATAAAAAGAAACAAAATAAAGGAAGATAAAAGGAAAAAGAAAGAGTGATATCAAGGTAGAATGTTTGGAGAGATGAAAAGAGAAAGAGAAAGAGAAAGGTTGGAGAAAGTGTAAATGTAAAAATAATAATAATAATAAGTACAATTTGATGAACACAATTTTCTTTTATTTGAATTTATGTAAAATATTACATTTTTTATTTTTTTAAATAAAAGAGAGAGAAAATATAAATAATTTAATAAGAAGGAGGATGTGGTTGAATTTCAATATTGAGTAAAATAGAAGAGAAGAAAAAAATAAGAAAAATAAAATGATATAACAATAAACACTAAATTATCCAAATTATCCTATGTAATGGAATACTATTTTATTTTTATCTACTGTCTTTAATTTTTTATAATGTAATCGGATAAAATTTAACAATCAAAGAGCAAAATAATAATAATAATAACTTAAAACATAAAACTAAATCATATCAACCTAAATTAGAGTTCTTAAAAACACAAAAATTTATCAACCTAAAGCGGAGATGTGATAAAAAATAAAGATCCACCAAAACATTGAGAGAGAGAGAGATAACCTTTTTGTGAGAGAAAACTATGCAAATAATGGAAAAGAGTGACAAATTTATAGTAAGAGTGAAGGGATAAGAAGAGACAAATAAAGGAAGATGAAGGGAAAGATGAATAGCAATATTAAAGTAGAGGGTAGTGGGGAGATGAAAAGGTAAGGGAAGAAGAAAGGTTGAAGAAAGTGTAAATATTTAAAAGATAAGTGAATGTAAAAAAAAAATTATAGAAAAATTGAAAATAAAAAAGAAATATAGATAGACTTTAAAACCGACAAAGATGAATATGTAAAGTTAATAATATATATATATATATATATATATATATATATATATATACATATATATTTGTAAAAGAAATAGGAATAAATAATAATTATGTGATGAATAACGTGGCGATAAGGTAGCGCAATAGGAGCTTAGCAGCAATAAATGTCAAGCTTCAGCTTTTAATAATATATAGAATATAAATTTTAAAAGAAGATATATTTTCATCCCAAAACTATTGGGAAAAAAAAAAAGTTCTTTTATATCCCTAAATTAGTCTCCAATCTATTAAAAAAATGTTTTACAAATTTTAAGGATGAAAACAAACTTTTAGTAAAGTTTAGGGATCGAAATAATATTTTATCCTAATTTTTTTCATACAACTATGGTAAACCCAAATCCAATGCTAGCTAGATTCACTCGTGGTGCCATTGTGTTGCTCGTGGGTTTGGATTCGATTCCGATGGTACTTGTGGCTCTGCCAATGCTATTGTTAAAGAGAGAGATTTGCATAGATGAGAGAAACCAAAAAACAGGAGAAAATATAAAAAAATAATAATAAGGTGAGGGATTATGTGGTGTAGATTGAAGATTGAAGGTTAGAAAAGATCAAATCCGTGTTGATCTATGTGATTTGATTTTGGGGGATTTGATAAACAAGTCTTTTTCTCTAGGCCGAGTCATGCCATTGCGAGTCAGGAAATGAAGAACAAATTCCAGATTTGGGTTGTCATTTCCCTGTCACTTGTTACAAACATAGAACAAAGCCGTTGAAATTCAGTTGCACTGCGAGTTTTCCAATTCTGCTCAGAATGCTTTATTATAATAAAATCAAGATGAGGGTTCAGAGAATCTGGAAGATGTGGGTTATTGCAAATTTCGTTTTTTTTTAAATTATTTTTTTATATATAGCAAATTTTGATTATATAGTCCAAATATTACAAATTTCATTCTTCCTTTTTTCTTTTTCCGTGTTCTTATTTGAAGTTAAATTTAATTTTAAATTTGTTTCAATTTAAAAAAAAAAATTATGTATTTACCGTTTTTTTTACATGGAATTTTTAATCCTTCAAATGCTTATGTGGTCTTTTTATCACGTTAATTAATTTTTTTAACATTATTTTATTAGCCATGAATCCTTTTATTTGTTTGGTATGTAGGCATTTTTCGGTAAAAAATAATATTAGCTACAAGTAAAAAATAATATAAATCAAATTGATTGTGATTCCAAAATATAGAGACCAAAATAATATTTTTACCTTAATTTTTGGCGTCTGTTTGGCTAACTTATTTTTTGCCAACTTATTTTACTATTCAGCTTATTTTTGCTACTATTTATGAATTTCATTGCACTTTTTGGTATTATTCATGGGTTCCACTGTACTATTTCAACTAACATTTATCTTTATCTACAGTACTTTCAATAAAAAAAATTTTCAATTTCAGTAAAATAAGCAGATCCCAAATAGACCCTTAATGTTATTATGACATGACAGAACTTGGGATGTAATAAATATTTTTTTATTTTAAGTTGTATATTTGTTTTAGTTAATATGGTGGTGCTATTTCTTGCCGTTAGAGTATTTTTCGCCTTTGTTTTAATTTTATTTTATTTCTTAGCATTGCTTAAGAGATTGTGTTGTGTGTAATATAAATTGTCCAATCATTCCTTAAACTCTCGTTTGGGAGGAGGGAACGAAATGGAATGGAAATAAATGAAAATAATAATTTAAGAATATTCTTATTTTCCCCTTATTTGAAAGTTTAAATGGATGAGAATAGAATAGGTAGAAGGGAACACTCATACCTCTCTATTCCCTTAAAACCTCAAATTTTTATTCCTTCCAAAATTGAAAGGAATGAGAGGGAATGAAATTAGATTTAATGAATTTTTTACTTAAACTCCCAAAATACTCCTAAATATTCAACCCTTTATTTTAAAATAAGGGTTTAATAGTAATATTATCATAAAATGATTTTATTCTATTCTCTCTATGTTACTTTTAAATAAGATTACTTACATTTCATTCATTTTCATTCCCTTCCATTCCTTTATTTTAAAACATCCAATTAAGGTTATTTAATTCTATTCCATTCCATTCTTTTCCATTAATTTCTCTTGCTTAAATACATTTCATTCAATTCCATTCCCTTATAATTATTCCATTTCATTCCCTTATAAACTTCCAAATGAAGCGTACCATGATTTTTGAGTGAAGTTTATAGGGTGCCTTTGTTTTAGAATCCATTTCACTCCTCCTTGTGCGTGTTTGTTTCTTTTAAACCAAAAAAAAAAAAAAAAAATCATAATTCCGTCGAAGAAGCTAATCTAGGGGCGTGCCTGAAATACTTAATCATGCACATTCATCATTCAAATGCGCTATGGGAGGGATGCTTGGAGTTCAGAAAAATCAGTGGCAAATATTTCAGCAAATTAAGGCTTAACTATGATTATTTTTTTTAAAGAGTTTGTAAAATATCTTGTACCTCTAGCATTACTCTTTTATAAAAGAGATTAAAATCTATAAAGATGTGGTATATTTATAAGGATGTGGTGTAAAATTCAAATTTTACATCCTCTAATCTCTACATGCCACGTAATCTTATCACATGTTTAAGAATAAGCATAATCACACCTAATCAATTCTAATATCCATCTATAAATCCAACAAAATTAGGAGTTTATTAAAATTTTCTTAAATGTGGTAGGATGTATTGAACTTTAAGTAAAAAACTAATTTGATAATCTCTTATTAGATGGTGTAAAATATGAGATTTATACCTCATCCTTACCAAATTCGGACTCTTTATAAAAACCAAATAGGTAATTTATAGTGATCACTTTTATTATGTCCTCCATCTTCATTTTCCATATATAAAAGTTATTTATCAATTTGGTTGTCAAAGACATCTTTTCGATTAAAGCTCTTTATTACAAAAGCTATACAATTAAAACTGTAATTCCTACCATAATACCAAATGGAGACACTACTAAAAGAGTACTTTAAGAGCATTAGAGTATTACATCAGCCTCAATAGATTTTTATCCAAATTTAGTTTTAAAACACTACTTTTGTTAGTTTAAGTGTTTAACCAATCTATTAGTCACATACAACTATATCAGTCTTAATACTCTATCACTATTTCATTTAAAAATTATTTTTTCTCACTCTTCAAATATTTTTTCACGCACAATCCTTCCCCAATTTTCTGTCTGAATCTCCTCCCTTCAACGCCAAACAATCCACGTTCTTTTCTGCCACCATGTCTAGCAAAGTAATGTCCTCCACCGACACAATGTTTTTAGGAACACCATCGTTGAAAGAGAGAAGATTGGCTGATTGGGAGACAAAGAGATGCACCCCACCAGTACCACCAAATTGCATCACCACCAAAAACACCAAATCGCACCGCCACCAAATTGCACAATCACCACCGCCTTTGTCGCCCTCCAAAAACTCAGCACATATATGTTGATTGTTATATGAGAGAGAGAGAGAGAGAGAGAGAGAGAGAGAGAGAGAGAGAGAGAGAGAGAGAGAGAGCTGTGATAAAATGAATATATATTGATAAGGGTATTCTTGGGATATGATTTAAGGCGTATCTTACCATGAAGCCGACAGTACCTATGGACCCATCAGCTTCATAGTTATGAACAAAGGTCCAAAAGTATACGACTTCAAGAGCGATGACACAAAAAGTGACGAGACGAAAAGCGATGACCCCACCATGATACCCGATGGACTCCTCCATGAGCCAATGGGAATCCATGGACGAAGCAAGAAGCCGACAGGTCCAAGAGGCTGACGGACACAACATATCTTGACAGAAGAGTGAGATTAGAGGATTGAGACTTGAGAGAGTATATTAAAGAGAATACTGTCCTAATAGGCTAATAATAGTGATAATATATAAAAAAAAAATATTGGCGTTTCCTTGAATTTAATGGGTTTAGATATTGAGTCTCAAGAAATCAACTCTGCAAATTTCTTCTCAAAAAAAAAAAAAAACTCTGCAAATAAAATAGCTGAAGCGAATGGAAAGTAAAATCAAAGGTCGTTAAAGTTGTATATATTGACCCTACTATTTTTTAATGTAATTTTTTTTATAAACAATTCTCTCTGTGGGAGTTTATTATTTATTTTTAAGGTTGTGACTTTAGAACAACAATCAGTGGTGTGAAATTTCATGACATGGCAAAACTTGGGATGGAAAAATTATTGTGTACTCCCGGAGTACCATAAATGCGTGCTCCCTCCTCACACATGAATGGTGTGTCTCATTAATTAAATTTATAGTGGAACCCACCATTCATGTAAGAGGGGGGAATACGCATTTATGATACTCCAGGAGTACCTAATAATATTCCCTTGGGATGTTATAATACTCGTTTATTTTAATTTTGAGTCCAAATTTGGTAAGGATGAAGTGTAAAACATGATTGTCACAGTAGTTTTTTACTTAATATTCAATACATTTTACTACACTTGATAACACTATATCAACATTTTATTTAAAACTTGAAATACAGTGTTTATTTAGCTAACAATAATATAATCAATTTTATACCTGAAATACGGTGTATATATTGACCCTACTATTTTTTAATGTAATTTATAAAAAATTCTCTCTGTGGGAGTTTATTATTTATTTTTAAGGTTGTGACTTTAGAACAACAATCAGTGGTGTGAAAGTTCATGACATGGCAAAACTTTGGATGGAAAAATTATTGTGTACTCCCGGAATATCATAAATGCGTGCTCCCTCCTCTCACATGAATGGTGGGTCCCATTAATTAAATTCATAATAGGACCCACCATTCATATGAGAGGTGGGAGTACGCATTTATAATATCCCAGGAGTACCTAATAATTTTCCCTTGGGATGTTATAATACTCGTTTATTTTAATTTTGAGTCCAAATTTGGTAAGGATGAAGTGTAAAACATGATTATCACAATAGTCTTTTACTTAATATTAAATACATTCTACTACACCTAATAACACTATATCAACATTTTATTTAAAACTTGAAATACGGTGTTTATTTAAATATTATCGTATGTTATCAAATGTATTTATGTTTTAGTAATACTAGTGGTTGTAGTACTTCTTAAGTTTCCAAGGCAAAGTGGCAAGCCCTAACGTTTTAAATCTCCCTCCCTTAACTATTGAATTATAAAAAATAAAATAAAAAGGTGTTAGTCAGGTAAGATGGGAATCTCACCAATATCAAGTAGGAAAAAAAGAAGAAAAAATAGCTATTTATCCTTTATTTTTAAACTATTTAGCCAAACAGTCATTTTTTCAAAGTATTTATCAAAATATCCCTGTTTTGGAACTTGATATTGTTGATATCGAGTTCTACCTAGAATTCGACATTAATAATACTGAGTTCTAAGTGTATTTTTAAGTAAAATTTGCGACATTAGCAATGTCAAGTTTTATAAATTATTTTTAAAAAATAAATAAAAATTAAGTGGCAAAATATACATAGAACTCGACATCAATGTCGAGTTCTACCTAGAACTCGATATCAACAATATCGAATTCTAAAAGCACCACACAAATATTTTGTTAGATACTTTGAAAAGATGGAAGCTAGTCTCCCTACATACTTTAAAAATAAAGGATATATAGCAATTTTTCCCCGTAAAAAGCTGATTGTTGAACAGAAAACTAATATATATTTGAGATTTTAAATTTGGGTTCGTGAATTTCTAATGTCAGTCATTGAAATTTCATTTTTTTGGTTTAATCATGTTTGTCTGCAATAATCGTCCGATTAAAAAATTGAAGGGCTCTATCCATTCGACTGGAAGCTTTTATCCTCTAGTTTTTTTGCTTTTTGCTTCATATTTTGTCAAATGAAAAACAACAATTTTTCTAAAAAATAAGCTAATATCTCTTTATTACCGCACCTTTAGCAACTGAAAACCCACTCACTCCTAACACTCTCCCTAGTCACATGCATATATATATATATATATATATATATAGTAACCATAGTCATATAAAAATTGTTAAGAATATGAATTAAATTGCACATGTAAACAGTTTCAAGCCTAATAAAAATTTTCATATTTTGGAACTCATTGTAAATTATAGTTCTTGATATTTGTGTAACTCCTTAAGAATTATGTCAGTTTTTCAATTGAGTGTGCGCTTGGCATGACATAATTTTGCCAGCTTATTTTACTATTCAACTTATTTTTTGCACTATTTATGGGCTCTATTACATTTTTTGATACTATTCATTGATTTTACTATACTATTTCAGCTAACTTTTACTTTTATCTACAGTACTTTCAAGAAAAAGTTTTCAGTTTCAGCAAAATAAGTGGATCCCAAACAGGCTCTGAATGAAGATACAAATTCTAAGCCAACGAAGTTTTATCTTATGTACAATATTATATAATCTATGTGTGTGTAATTGGGATTATGATTTCTTTTGAGTTATCAAATTATGAAGTATAGCAAGTTTTAGAGCTTCAGTTGAGACTGTGTATGAGAAAATTTTAGGAAATTTAGAGTAAGATCGGACTTTTACGTGTGTATGAGAGGAATTTTGGACTATGATCAGACTTCTAATAATTAGTAATTTTTGTTGTTTGCGCACATGAGGTTTGGATTTTTGTACGTTGGAAATGTTTTAAAAATATTTGAATTACAGAAGTTAGTTTAGGATTTAACTAATATAATTTTTTTTGAGGATAATTGTTGGATTGGGAGGCGTGATGGTAAGTATAAGCGTGGTGGTTGAATCCAAAAATTTTCAATGGTCCAACCGTCCAATGCATAGAGTTGCAACTTGCAATAGAAGGCAAAAAAAAAAAAAAAACCTCATTTTCCTACCCCGTTGTATCAATATTTGGATATTTTCTCCTTTTTTGATTGTGAAAACGGAAGATGCCTTCCGCATGAAGAAAAGCCAAAATCAGTGATCATTTTCTCAAACCCGTATTTCTCTTTCCCGTTAATGATGAAAATTGATTAACGGAGACACATTCAAGCCGACGCTTGTCGTTGAATCCATTTTTTCAATGGTCATGTGCATAGAGTTGCAATTTTTCAAAGTAAAATGAGAAAAACTCAAACTATCTTGTTTTTATTTTCCCGTGTATCATTATCTATGGACTCAACATCATTGTCGACAATCATCCATTAATTATGCTAGGAATTTTCATGGATCTTTAATTTTTTTTTTTTTTTTTTGACTGGGAAAATGGAAAACGCTTTCAAGGTGAAGAACGCGCAAAATCAATGATCAATTGATCATTGTCAATTGTTAAAGCTATATATAATATGCTTATACGTTCCTGGATATTTTTTTCCTTTTTTTTTAACTGAGAAAATGGAAAATGATTTCTGCGTGAAGAGCAGACAAAATCAATGGTCATTGTTTCAAAGTTCAAACACCTATTTCTCATTCCCGTTAACGATGAAATTGATTAACAGAGACACATGATAGAGGCCTTGTCGTTGAATGCATTTTTTCAATGGTCATGTTTATAGGGTTGCAATTTTTCAAATACAAAGGAAAAAAGCTTCCTCATTTCCTTTTCCGATGTATCATCATCTATGGACTCAATATCCTCTATTTATTATGCTTGGAATTTTACGTTCATGAATCTTTAATTTTTTTTTTTTTTTTCTTGACTGAGAAAATGGAAAGAACTCAATGTCATCTATTTATTATGCTTGGAATTTTACTTTCATTGAATCAATGATCATTGGCCAGCTAAACGTATTTTAGGATTAAAGAGGACAACTTTAGGTGAGGCCTTTCCCTATATTAAATTTTTTTTTTTTTTCTTTTTAGATTTTATGTTCTTTAGTTCTTTTTCCTTATATGTTTCATCAAAATTTTTCTAATTGATCAAAATATCTCTCATATATGTTAACATTAAACTTGATAAGAAAACTTTATATACCTTTTGTTTTGAAAGCGCTCCAAAAACCAAAATCAATGCAAGAGATGGTACAACAGAGCGGTGTCGGAAGAATAACCCCAAAAAAAAACTATTTAAAATATAATATATGAATGAAAAGCCGAGTTAAAATTGTAACCAATAATCCCTAAAAAAAATTATTTATAATATAATATAAGGCTAGAAAAACTATTTATAATATAATATAAGGTTATAGATTCCTAATCAAATTTGGTTAGCGTTATGGATTCCTAATCAAATTTGGTTATATTATTTTTTTTAAAAGGATAAATATGTTGGTAGAGTCCATTTGATATAAAATTTAAATGGCGAAAATGCACTTTCGGTCCCTACATTTTGGGTCAATTCCCATTTTGGTCCCAAAATTGATTTTTTTGCTAATGTCATCCCTAAAAAAGGAAAATCGTTTTTAAAATGGTCATTTCCGTCAGGCTAGAAACGGAGAAATCCTACGTGTCTAACGAAATGCACTGTTTGCTGACATGGCTATTAAAATATTATTAAAAAAGATTATTTGGCATTTTAAAATGCCATGTCAGCATTTTAATTTTTTTAAACAAAGCCACGTCAGAAAATTTATATAAAAAAGAAATTAAATTTTTAAAAAAACCTTTAATTTAATTTAATTAAAAAAACCACTTGTTTCTCAAAAAAAAAAAAAAATAATAATAATAACTAGGTGTTCTTCGTGTTCTTCCCCATCAAACCCAAGAAGAACTCAAACCCAGATTCCAAGAAAACAAACCCAGCAACCAAACAACAAACACAACCCAACACCTATCATCCTACAACAAAGGAACTATTTCATTTCAGGCTTATTCTTCTCTCTCCTCTCCCACTTCTTTTCTTTGTTCTCTCTTCTCTCCCTCTCTTCTCTGTTCTCGCCGAGACCCAAACCCACCAACCCAGCACCCAACATCGCCGAGGCTTGTTCTTCTCTCCCTCTTTTCTCTGTTCTTTGTTCTCTCTTCGTGGGTCTGCATGGATCGAAGGAGTCGTGAGCGTGGATCGAACGGTGGATCGAAGCGTGGGTCTGATTGTTCATGGGTCGGAGCGTGGATCATAGGAGTCGTGGTTCAATTTGGTTGATTTGGTTTGTGGGTTTTTTATTTTCTTTTTTTCTTATTGTGGATGGTGGTGATTTCTACAAAAGTGGTGGAGGAGGAAGTGGTGATTTCTTGTTGTGGTTGATTTTTTTTTTTTTTTTTTTTTTTTTTTTTTTTTTTTTTTTTTTTTTTTTCTGCTGCGTGGTTCGTGGTTGTGGTTGGTGGGCGACGGTGGAAGTGGTGGTCGGATTTGTGGGTTTTGGCCGTGTGGTGTGTTGTTGGTTTGGGTTTTTGTCTCTGTTGTGGTGTGCTGTTATGGTTCTGCCGATCTGGGTCTGTGTTTGTTGTTTGGTTGTTGGGTTTGTTTTCTGGGAATCTGGGTTTGAGTTCCTCCTGGGTTTGATGGGGAAGAACACGATGAACAGCAAATTATTTTTTGAGAAACAAGTTGTTTTTTTAATTAAATTAGATTTAAGGTTTTTTTTTTAAATTTAATTTCTTTTTTATATAAATTTTCTGACGTAGCTTTGTTTAAAAAAATTAAAATGCTGACATGGCATTTAAAAATGCCAAATAATTTTTTTAATAATATTTTAATAGCCACGTCAGCAAACAGCGCATTCCGTTAGACACGTAGAATTTCTCCATTTCTAGCCTGACGGAAATGACCATTTTAAAAACGATTTTCCTTTTTTAAGGATGACATTAGCAAAGAAATCAATTTTATGACCAAAATGGGAATTGACCCAAAATATAGGGACCAAAAGTGCATTTTCGCCAATTTAAATCACATATTGAAATAAAGAATGATATATATATATATATATATATATATATATATATATATTTCTTGAGTCTTATTTGATATTTATAGAGTTTAAATCCTATTGACATTATAATTTCTAATCAACGTTCATATAAAAAAAATGAAAAAAAAAGGAGAGAAAGAAAACATAATTGATAGATATAAGGAAATATGATAGATTTTTTTTTTAAATGTCATCAACATAGAAATTATCAAACTAATAAAGATATATTCCCTTTTTTGAGATACATTTATATTAATGCAATTGTTATATAGTTTGTTAAGATTATCTTAAAGTTTCCTGATTATGTGATAATTTAGATCTCCTTTAAATATGGTGGTTTATGGCACCAAACAACTAAATTTAATTTTTTTAAAAAGAAATTTAATAAATTTTCTACAATTTGATGCTATAAAATCGAAAGAATTAAATCAAATAAAAAAATATTGTTGTGAAAAATTGTGAAGAGATCAACCAAAAGTTAGAAACTTCGGTTTTATATATATATATATATATATATATATATATATATATATATATATATATAGTGGTGCTATTTCTTACTGTCGGAGTATTTTTTGCTTTGTTTTTTTATTACCTAGCAAAGCATAATTCCGTCGTGCATGAAATCCTGCACATTCATCACTCAAATGCACTATGGGAGGATATTTGGAGTTTGGAAAAATAAATGGAAAATATTGCAGCAAATTAAGGCTTAATTATGATTATCTTTAACAAGTGAAAACTATTGTGGCCACTATGGAAATTCATAACTTCATTAGGGAGCAAGCAGCAAAGATATTCAATTCCAATAATTAAGCAATGATGATACTCAGCCAAAAGTAGATAAATAAACAAAATAAAGAAAATAAGAAGAATACAACAATGATGCTTTACTAACCCCTATGCAGTAGCGAAAGTAAAATTTGAGTTGCGGAGGGGCAAAATTTATATTTTATACATGTATAAATATTTGAGACCAATTTGAAAAATTAAATACTATTCATTTGAATATTATGTGATATTTTAACGTAATTATGTAAACAACTTCACAGAAAGAAAAAGCATATTTATTATATTGTATTTCAAAAAGGAAACAGTGGGCTTTAACCCAGTGGCGGTTCTAGAAATATTTTTTAGGGGGGTCATTTAAAAAGTTAAATTAAACAAAATTTAATAAAAAGAAGACTTAAATATATTTAGTTGTTGACAAAAAAAAAATAGTTGCAAATACTTAGAATGTTACAATATCCTTTTATGAGTTTTTATATTTTGAAATCATTACATGATAATTTATTATCAACTGTTATTATATATTGTCAATGTGGGTAGATATGGACATTTCATTTTATTGAGTTTGTATAACATTTTTATTTTCATGCGATTGTCACTATCTATATGTATTGTCTTTATAAAAATAATTTAAACTAAATGGCAAAACTCATCCTACTTGCACAATATGAATTATTGACTCACACAACCACACAAATCCATACATCAATAATACACTAAGGATCTACTTAACTATCAAATGCTTGAATCTCTCTCATGAATCTCATTTCATCTCTTTTCTCTATTTGACTATCTCGATATCTCTGATTCTAAGAGTAAAGAGTGAGTGTTTGTTAGTTGTGTGTATGTGTCTAATATGTGCATTATTATTATTATTATTATTATTATTATTATTATTATTATTTTGTTATAAAGTAATTTGTGTGAATTGCGATGTGTGTGAATATGTGCATGTACAGTGTAATATATAATATAACTTAATATAATTTAATAATCAAGAAATACAGAGGGTTTGATACATGTATGTGTTTTGTTATCATTTTATAATAATTTTTTACTATAAAGTTAGTGATTTGAGGAAAAAAAATGTAAAGTTAATATGTGATCAGAGTGTGCAAGATTTAAGCCACAATGTGCAAAAATATTTTTAATGATTGATTAAGCAAGTAAAAAAATATTATATATATAAATTTTTTTTTTTAATAAAAAGTCAAGGGGTTCATTTGAACCAAGAGAGTCAATCTCATACCGGAGACTGTACCGGTTTGACCAGTGGAATGATATTTTTCGGTACCAATCAATACCAGTGTACCGTTTTGGTTTATTGTTATTTTTTATATTTATAAATATATATATATTATAATAAATATAAAATTTTACCATAAAACATTACCTCAATTCAGAACAAATTATTCATGATTTTAGACTTTAGCATCAATTAAAAGAAGAAAAAACACAATATAAAAAATAGAAAGCTTAATTGTTTGTTGCATACTAAGAAAACAAATAATACTAATAAGTAATGCAAATAAGTTATCAATCTGTCTTTATAAAAATTCAGAAATTACAAAACTTAAAATAAAAAAAATAAAAAAAACCTTTTTTTCTATACCGGCCGGTATTGCTCGAAATCGGCTGATATTGCCGATATTTAAACCTGTACGAAACATTGGTGTTTCGATACCAGTATACATACCGGTACGGTATCAACTACACTGATTTAAACCCCCTAGATTACATCTAGTGCTGCCTATGCTTTAACCCAAGAGCCTGCCCGGGAGCTAGCATAACCTAACTAACCCCTATTTTTCAAAAAAAAAAAAACTTTAATTAATAAACTTGAAGGTCATGAGTCACAACATCTTGTGCTGCTTTTTTGATATTCTTAGTGTGCATTTGGCTACCAATTAAAAAGCCAGCTTATTTTTTATACTATTTATGGGCTCCACTGCACTTTTTGGTATTATTCATGGGTCCCACTGTACTATTTCATCTAACTTTTACCTTTATCTACAGTACTTTCAGCAAAACATTTTTAGTTTCAGTAAAATAAGAAAATTCCAAACAAACTCTTAGAGTTACTTTTTCTAAGGTTTAAAATATTTTTAATTATTTTTTTGAGATAGAAGGTTAATTAAAAATTAAAAAACTTGAAGGTCACCGTCACGAGACTCACAACAGCACAAATATAATATTTACAACTTTTTCTTTTGAGTAAATAGTAATACTTATTGAAACACACATGAAAATAATATACTAGTGTTTTAAACCGGATGTATAATACATTGCATAACTAGAATACAACTATAAAAGGGCTTAACTTTTATAAACAACATACTGGACACAATGTGGGATAAATATCTTTTTTTTGTTTAGTAAACAATATTACTTATTAGAACACCGTGAAAATAGTAATACTAGTGTTTTAAATCTGGTTTATAATACATTACACAATCAAAGTATAATTACAAAAAGGTCTAACCATTGTACCTATAGACTGGGGTTATAAACAACAGACACTAGACACATACAACCAATGTGAAATAAACATCTTTTTTTTTTTTTTTTTTACAAATTTAATTAATAAACTTGAAGGTCATGAGTCACGACAATTTGTGTTGCTTTTTTGATATTCTTAGAGTTACTTTTTATAAAGGTTTTTTTTTATTATTATTAATATAGAAGGGTTAATTAAAATTAAAAAACTTGAAGGCCACCCCAATCTCCGCACAAGTTTTTTTTTTTTTTTTACTTTTCTTACTTTTTTACTTTTATTCATTTTTTATATTTAATAGTTGAGATTTAAAATTGCAAAAACCATTCATACTAATTGCATCAGGTACAATACCCTAGGTATTGCACCTAATCTCAATCTCGCTTTGTGTAGTATCTATAATGAATTATTCACTTCTTAGAAAAAGTAAAAAAGTTAACGGATGTAATAAGGACATTGATTTATGAAATATTTTTAGAAACCTTTTATGTGGAAAAAAAAACTATTGATTATTTTGACATCTTTTTATATTGTTTATAAAAGTAGTATTAAAATTTTTCTTAAATAATTTATTAACAAATGCCTAAAGGCACCTATTAACAAAACCCTTAAAATAACAATTATTATCATAAAAATTTGAGTCTTTTTATAATTGGGGCGTGGCGTTTTTTTATGAAGGGGTGAGAGTGGGTGCCTTTGTCCTAAGTCCTAACCTAAGTGGCCTAGGGTCTACTCTTGGGCAGCCTTGGGATATATAATAAGATCGAATTTAAATCCAGTTCTATAGTTAGGCTTATTGTACATGAAATTACTTCATAATGTGTGAGAGAGAAATTAAAAGTGTGAAAAAGTAAAAGATTAAGAAATGAAGTATTGAAGTTTAGCAAGAAAAGATATGAAGTATTGAAATTAAAAGTAAATTTTAAATCTCATCCCTCTGCATTGTGCAATAGCCCAAATTTCAATCCCATAAGATTCATCATCTTGTCAACTACAAAAGTGTTCTTAAAGAATTCATCATCCCATAAGGTTCATCATCTTGACTAGTATTGGAATTTCTAAAAAGATAATATATGAAAGTTAATTGATAAACCCACTTTTGGGTGGAAATGTGCCTAATGCTTACTACTAACAATATTCCACAAGGCATCTTTACCTTTAGCTTTAAGTCATCTTTTTTTAATTTTTGATGGAAACCTTTAAGTCAACTAATTAACACATATAGAAGGTGTAACTTCAAGAAGATGAGAGACATCATTCTAGCTACGCAAAACCACAGGAAGTGTGCTTAGTGCTTACTACTACTAACACTATTCCACAAGGTTTCAATGCCAGCGATAAGATTGGGCTAAGTCATGTATAGCAAAACCAATAAGTTCATAACAATCGCCCTCTTGATGTGAGACTCAATATCCACCTGTTATCTTGACCTCTATGTCTCTACTAACGATATTCTACAAGATTTCAATGCCAACAACAAGATTGGACTAAGTCATGTATAGCAAAACCAATAAGTTCATAACAATCGCCCTCTTGATGCGAGACTCAACATTCACCAGTTATCTTGACCTCTATGTCTTTAAACTTTGAGAGACGTAACTCAAAGATGAGAGAAAAAAATTCTACCCCTACAATAAAAGCTTGAATTGAATCCTAGAGTCCATAGGAGACTTATGCTTGTATGCTTGAAGCCAAGATTTCATTTTAGGGAGGAAAAACCAAATATTACCTAATAAAGAATTTTAATAATTAATTATTATATATTTTAATTATCATTCTTTCTATTTGGTGAAAATCAATTTCCTTTTTATTTTTTTAATTTAATTCAAAAATATCAAATCGGCATTTTTTTTATTACTTTTCAGAGCATTTAATTAATGGGGTGAACAAAATAACTAAATCGAAAAAGATAAAAATTAAAAGATTAAATTAAACGTATCAAAAGTTACAAGATTGAATTTAATTTTAGACAAATTTACTATATGTTTTCTCATAATTTTTTTCAAAAAAAAAAAAAACTTTTATTTAAAGAAGAAAAATAAATACATCATTTTGATTGTACCTTTTTTTAAGGGAGATTGTACCTTTGTATTAGAACCTTATTTCATTTCTCCTGTGTGTATTTGTTTATTTCTCACAAAAAAAAAAAAAATGATTCACCGTCATACAACAAATTTGATTATATTTAGAAATAACTTTAACAAATAGTGAATAAAAAAAAGTAGCAGTAAGTATAATCTTGAAACAACATTATAAAATCCACAAACTTACAAATCAAATACAAGTGATTTAATGATATGAAATGATGGAAAATAATATGTTATTTCATATAAGTGATTAGTCAAATAGAGAAAAAAATTACCATTACAATCATAAAAATATACTCCACGCAACACCAAAAGTTCAAACGATAAACTAATTATAAAATCCAGCCTTGGTCCATGAGGCTTGTAGTGTACTCCCGAGCCCATGTATAGATAATAGAATGGACCCACATTGAGCAACCCGAACTTGCTTCATTGAGTTCCGTCAGTGGAGGCATCCACTAAAAATAGAAAACTAGACTTCAGATATAGTTGGACTATCACTATCGGGGCATTTAAGATGAAGTCCAAATGGACAAGCACACCATTACCCATTATTACCCTTCAAAGGTGCCAATCATGTCACCTCGTTTCCACTCGTCTCGCAAGACGTTGTGGTTGGCGCTATCACTATAAGGTCTGTGTCCTTATACCTATGATGAGTTTGGATATGTTAATGGATCAATTTGCTCCATTTTTATGATGAAACAATGGCCCCTTGCCTGTGGAGGACCCACCCACACTCAGTGTATCATAGAACTAGCCCATAGGTCCATCCAAAAGCATATGTTTGTTCGTTTTTCATTCTTTCTTTTTTGGTAAATAAACAAATAAAAACGAAAACATAAAATAAATTGACACAAAGAGACCATAAGGCCTAATGTGCCCAATGAAAGTGAATGGCACAATGATGATTAAAACCTTGAGGTTAAGCTACAAATGGATCATGGGCTTTGTATAGTATCCATAATGAACTATATGAGCATTTGATATGAGCCTTAGATATTTTAATAGGCGATTATAAAGAGTCATAAAGAGATGAGTGATGAGGTGAGCGACTTCTATAATTGGATTTTAACCCTACAAAAGAAAACAAACAAACAAAGAAAGGACAACTTAGACTGAGTCCAAACGAGAGAAGGGAATCATTAAGTGAGATGTGAGACTTTGTAAATGTGCTTACCTTAAAAGATGAAGAGAATTGATTAAAGGTACGTTCGGTACATTGAATGGGAATTAAAATATGAATAAAAATCTTTATAACTGGAAGTAAAATGTATTATACTGGAATAACTAAACATATTCAAAAGCATGGTAGTGAGTTGTAATATATATATATACACACACGCACACAAAGCATATGAGTAATGTCAAGCATCAAAATTTCTTGGCCAAATGACTAGTAAGTCAAATCACAACTTTTGATGTTTTCAATGTACCCCAACTTTTTAACTTGTTATGATAAATTAATTCTTTTTTAATGAGTGGATTTTGGCCCTAAGGAGAGCTGAAGTAAGAAATTTGGACAAATAATCTTGTCATATCACGCATGATTTTCAAATTGATGATGCTTTCTTTTAAAGATGGTTAAAAATACTATCCCGGCAACTCGAATCCAAAACCCTTCCAAACCCTAAGCACTTAGTGTCAGGGGAGGTACCAACCCCCTAAAATTGTGGTGGTGATGATGCAATCCCTTGAACTTTCAATTAATGGTTTATTATTTCTTAAAATTTACTTTTTGTTCCATGTTAGTTATTGTAAAACTCACAACTCAACCTCTTAAAAAGCTTCCGAACTTAAGGTCTTGGCCAATTGACGATGTTGTTAAGGAGACAATCACTCAAATTTTGAATTTTGATATTGTTAAGGAGACGATCACTCAAATTCATCTATATATATATATATATATAAAACAAAGCCTTCGACTTTTGGTTGACCTCTCTCCAATTTTCCACATCAGCAATTTTTATTTATATTATTTAATTTGATTTAATTCTTTCAATTTTATAGCACCAAATTTACAAAAAATTTATTAAATTTCTTTTTAAAAAATTAAATTTAGTTGTTTGGTGCCATACAGTCGCTATACTTAAAGGAGGCCTAAATTATTACATAATCAGTGAATTTTTAAATAATATTAACAAACTATATAATAATTCCATTGACATAAATATATCCAAAAAACAGAATATGTCTCCATTAAACGAAATAATTGATTTTTTTTTCTAGAGCTGACAATTTCTATGCATCTTACCTAGCTGGAACCAGACTCTTAATAGACACAACCAAGGTTTATGAAAATAATAATATGATTTGAGATTTGTACTTTTTTGTTTTTGTATGTGAGTTATGGTTGTTTTAAATTGACATTGCACTGATCTTGGATCAAACATGGTTTTATTTGTTTAGTGGTGGTTATATTTGAGTTTGTGAATTTTTGGTAGTTATATAAAGTTGCACTTAGCAATTGCTTTGAAGCAAAAGAGTGGGGTCTAATTGAGTATTGCATCATAGCGAAACACTTTGAGCATCAAGGGAAATCACCTTACGCATACCATCCAGTAAGCACTGAAATCTGCTTAGCACATAGACATGGTTTTTGCAACTCTATGATAGGAATTCAGTCAGTTTTGTTTGTTTATAAAAGCTGATTAATGAGCAAGATCCATTATTGAGGTTATGTTATAATTTCAATAGGATTTGAACTCTAAAATTATATCAAACTAGTAAGTTGTCTGTGCGATGCACGGATAATATTTTAATCTTTTGTATAATATTTTTATTGGAGAACGTTGTACATATATTATAGCATAATTGTTATAAATGTGAGGGAAGAATCAATAAAATATATATATATATATATATATATATATATATATATATGGGCCTTGGACCCGATTTGGTGGTGTAAGTCTGTTCAAGCAAAGCATTCGAGGCCCACAGGCTAGTTCATTCTACATGGAGAGAAGGAGTTGTCCGAGGAGGAGTATCTCCTCGGACAGGCCCCGTAAAAGCCATGGGACGTACTAAAGGATTTAGAGATAGAATTTTGGAAGATCTGTTGGGTAAAGGCGTGATCCAAGCAGTCGTTAGAAGGAAGAACGTGCGAAGAATATCAGAGGAAAAAAGCTGCTACTACCGCATTAAAGGCCCTGCATCTACCTCCCTGGCTGCATTAATGGAGAAATGACCTCTGAACAGTAATGTTCAACCTTCTAGCTATTATTTGAAGACTTCAAGAAGGTGGTGGATGTGACAAGTATCTATTTGGAAAATCTGTGCTACACGTGGAAGAAAAAGGGAAGAAGAAGATGGATATAAGATGACAAGAGAGGTATGAAGAGGGAGGACAACAAAAGACTTGAACACCAGTTGTAATCTTTTGCTTAAAGAAAGAAAGGCAATACAAGTGGTCCTCGGCTTACGTCCGAGGAGAGTTTCCTTTGTCATATTCATCTATTATTTGCATAGATCGCGGCATTCTAGTCTGTTTATTAACACTCTAATATCCCTAACCTAGGTTTCAAACCTATACTCTACAAATTTCGTTGTATAAGACTCTTTGGGCCTGGGTTCATCTACTAATTTGGACCGGGTACAAATTGTGCACTTACAATTGACACCGTCTGTGGGGATCTAGTGTTAAAGGAATTGGAACATCGTGGCAGGCTTAGGTTCGCATCATGCAGAGTCTCAGGGGTCCCAACACGAAGATCATTTTGAGCGTCGGAGGGATCGAGAGGGAAGTGTGCATACAGTACACCCTGATGCAAGCCATTCGCGTGGTGGAAGCAGGGCCACCCATGAGGATGATGCCAAGGCTATGCAGAGGGAGATTGACCATCTTAAGAAAAAACTACGCCATGTCAGACGAAGGAGGGCTTCACCTCCTTCCAATCCTTCCTCTATGGGGTCCTAGGGAAGCAGTTACAGTCTAAGGTCCAAGACTCCCCCTAGCGAAACCTTCTCTTATGAGAAGGATGAGCTTTTAGGTCGTAAGCATAAGAAGTTTCCCTCTAGGAGCTTGGGAAACGATGCTATGAGTCGGGCGTTGCACCAACTCTCCAAGTCACCCTTCTCACGCAGGATCGAGAAGGGAAGGCTCCCACGGTAGTTCACCCAGCCCCCCTTCACCATCTATAATGGGAGGACAGACCCAGTCGAACACGTGAGCCATTTTAATCAGAGGATGGCGGTACATTCTTAGAACGAAACTTTGATGTGTAAAGTCTTTCCCTCTAGCCTGGGACCTGTTGCTATGAGATGGTTTAATGGACTAAGGCTGGGGTCTGTTGATTCTTTCATGGAACTCACTGGGGCATTCGCGTCTCGATTCATCACATGTAGCAGAGTCCCTCAGCCTTTGGACTCATTATTATCCATGGCCATGAGGGAGGGTGAGACTTTGAAAACATACTCTGACAGTTACTGGGAGATGGTTAATGAAATCAATGGCAATTTTGACGAGGTAGCGATTAACACTTTTAAGGTGGGCCTCCCAACTGATCATGACTTAAGGAAATCTCTGACTAAAAAGCCTGTGCGGAGTGTACGTCGGCTCATGGATCACATTGACGAGTATAAAAGGGTTGAGGAAGACCAACAATAAGGTAAGGGTAAGGCGAAGGTTATCCCTTAGGAGAGGAGGGATTTCAGGTCGGATAGGTGCCATAACAATAAGCCGAGGAGAGATTTCTCAGGGCAATCTGGTTCAGCCAATTTTCAAGTAGTTAATACCGTATTCCGAGAACTGATGCACCAATTGCTGGAGAAAGTCCGCAAGGAACCCTATTTCAAGTGGCCTAGTAAGATGGCGAGGGACCCTGCGAAACGGAATCAGAATCTTTTTTGCTAGTATCATCAGGATGTAGTGTATACTACCGAGAATTGTTGGACACTTTGGAACCATTTAGAGCAACTTGTTAGTGAGGAAAAATTGAAGCAACACATGTATCAACCCAACGGACAAGGAAATCATTTGGGTTCAAATAATCAGAAGAACCCATCTTGGCCACCCTTAGGAACGATTAATGTCATCTTCGCTGCACCTGGCAAAACTGGTTCCTGTCCTACAAGGGTGATGGCGGTGTCACATTCCCAGGCCGAGGAGTCTGGCTTGATGCCGAAGAGGATCAAAAGGAGTACGCCCATTTCGGGATTCTTTGATGAGGATAAGGTTGGGACCATTCAACCACATGACGATGCCTTGGTGGTCACATTGAGGATAGAGAATTATGACGTTAGGAGAGTGATGGTTGATCAGGGTAATGGTGCTAATATTATGTACCCTGACTTATTCAGGGGGCTCAAGTTAGAGCTGGAGGATCTTACTCCCTATGATTCGCCGTTGATAAGCTTTGAAAGAAAGGCTGTCATACCAAAGGGGCAAATTCGTTTGCTTGTAGAGTCGGGCCCGGAAATAGTTGATGTAGATTTCATTGTGGTTGACGCATATTCCTCATACACAGCCATCGTCGCGAGGCCTTGGCTGCATGCTTTAGGTGCTGTCTCGTCGACTTTACATGTTAAAGTGAAGTTTCCTTCGAGTGGGTTGATTGAAGAAATTCTAGGGAGCCAATCAGTAGCAAGGCAATGCATATCGGCTGCGGTGCTGCATCAAGCCGAATCAGAATCCTCAACCTCGACTGTAGAGAACTTATAGCAATTAACAACTTTGGATGCGCCCGGTGCAGTGACAGCAGAGGAGGCTACGTGTGAAGAGTTGGAAAGATTTCTTATAAATGAGGACCCTGAAAGGTTCTTTCAAGTTGGGATACGGCTTCCACATCAAGAGAAGATGGAATTAGTGACGTTTTTAAAAAATAATATTGATGTATTTGCATGGGATCCCTACGAGGCTCTAGGGGTTGACCCAAGTTTCATTTGCCATAATTTTAACGTCAATCATGCCGTTATTCCTAGGAGGCAACCACTTCGGCGTTCTTTGAAAGAACATGCCGAGGCCGTCAAGAAGGAAGTGCTCAAGCTCAAAAGGGCTGGGGCTATTAAAGAAGTTTTCTACCCAGAATGGTTGGCGCATACTGTCGTAGTAAAAAAGAACGGAAAGTGGAGAGTATGTGTGGACTTCACTGACCTGAACAAAGCCTGCCCAAAAGACTCGTTCTCGATGCCTCACATCGATCAGCTAGTGGATGCTGCGGTTGGACATCCTCGGATGAGTTTTTTAGATGCCTTCCAAGGTTATCACCAAATACCTTTGGCGTTGGATGATCAGGAGAAGACTGCCTTCATTACTCCTATGGGGAATTATCACTATAAAGTAATGTCATTCGGTCTGAAAAATGCAAGGGCTACTTACAAAAGGATGATGACCAGGATGTTCGAGTCGTAGCTTGGAAAGATTATTGAAGTATATGTGGATGATATGGTAGTGAAGAGTAAGACAGTACCTATGTATGTAAAAAATTTGGACGACACCTTTCAAACACTTAGAAAGTATAAGTTGCACCTTAACGCCTATAAGTGCAATTTTGGGGTGGGCTTTGGAAAGTTCCTAGGCTACATGGTGACTCATAGAGGAATAGAGGTAAATCTGGCACAAGTCAGAGCCATTTAGGGCTTGCAACCACCTCGGAATCTGAAGGAAGTTCAGAAATTGACTAGGATGACTGCTGCTCTCAGCAGGTTTATCTCTCGGTCCGCTGATAGGTGTAGACCTTTTTTCCAATTGTTGAATAAGTGGAAAGGATTCCAATGGTCCGAGGAGTGCGCTTTAGCTTTTCAGCAACTTAAGGAATATCTTTCCCGGCCATCCATCATGTCTCGGCCGGAGGTCGATGAAATCCTGTTTGCATACCTAGCTGTAGCAATCCATGTAGTCAGCTTGGTTCTGATAAGGGACGATGGTGGAGTACAAAGACCGGTTTATTATGTTAGCAAATCTTTGAATGAAGCTGAGGTGCGTTATCTGACTTTAGAGAAGGCGATTTCGGCCGTAGTCCATGCTACACGAAAGCTTCCTCACTACTTCCAATCCCACACCGTCATAGTTTTGACTCAACTTCCTCTCAAGTCAGTATTGCGAGGTGCTGACTACTCGGGGAGGGTAGCCAAGTGGGGAACTATTCTGGGAGCTTTCGATATCAAATATATGTCGCGCACCTCTGTGAAGGGTCAAATCCTCGCTAATTTGGTGGCAAAGTTCGTCGAACCATGTTAGAAGAAATTGTAAAGGAATTGCACATGGATGAAAAATCAGTTGGCATGATCACATGCAAAGGACCTCCAATTTCGAAAGTGTATGTTGATGGAACAGCAAACCAGAGAGGTTCAGGCATTAGACTTATTTTGGTATCTCCTGAGGGAATTACCTTTGAGAAGTCATTGGGATTAGCGTTCTCGGCCACTAATAACGAGGCTAAGTACGAAGCTGTTTTAGTCGGTATGGGTATGGTCCAGATAATGGGGGGAAAGTCAGTTCATATGTCCTCGGATTCTCAATTAGTCGTGGGCCAAGTGCTAGGGACCATAGAGGCTAGGGATCCAAGAATGCAAGAATACTTGACTAAGGTCAAATGTTTACAATCCAAGTTGGATTCTTTCATCCTTACGCATGTTTCTAGAAGGGGAAACACGCATGCGGACTCGTTGGCCACTTTGGCGACGTCCTCGGCTCAATGTTTCCCTAGGATTATCCTCGTCGAAGACTTGCTGAAACCGACCTTAACCACCGCAAGTGCCGTCCGTATCCATCTAATAAGTCTTGGACCTAGCTGGATGGACCCCATAGTTTCTTTTCTAAAAAGCGATGTTCTGCTCGAGGAGAAGTCTGAAGCAGATAAAATTTGTCGAAAGGCACCTCGATTCTGGTTGTCTGAGGATCAGAAGCTGTATAAACCCTTTTTTTCGGACCATACCTACTATGTATACAACCTGAGGCGACGGAGGCACTTTTGGAAAAATTGCACGAAGGGATTTGTGGAAGTCACACTGGGGGGATCTTTAGCCCATAGAGCTCTGACTCAGGATATTGGTTGCCCGATATGCAGAGAGAAGCTCAGGACTACGCGAGAAAATGTGACCAATGCCAGAGGTTTGCTCCCAATATTCATCAGCCTGGTGGTGTCCTTAATCTTTTGTCTAGTCCTTGGTCATTCGTTCAATGGGGACTGGATATAGTTGGGTCTTTTTCAAGGGTTGTGGAAAACAAAAGGTGGCTACTCGTGGGAACTGATTACTTCACCAAGTGGGTTGAAGCTGAGCCTTTATCAAATATTAGGGATGTGGACACCAAGAAATTTATCTAAAAGAACATTATCACTAGATTTGGGGTACATCACATACTTATTTCAGATAATGGCGTGCAATTTGATAATAAAGCATTCAGGAAGTATTGTAATGACTTGGGCATCACAAATAGATACTCCACTCTCGCTTATCCTTAGGGAAATGGGTAAGCCGAGGGCGTTAACAATGTTATAGTCAATGGACTTAAGAAAAGGCTGGACAACGCCAAGGGTAGATGGGCAGAAGAGTTGCCACACATTTTATGGACGTATCGGACTACGCTACGAAGATCTACAGGAGAAACATCCTTCTCTATGACTTACGAGGCTGAGGCGGTGATACCTTTGGAATCTGGGTTTTCGACGTTAAGGACGAGTGCTTTCAGCCCGGGAAATAACGATGGCTTGCTAGAGAAAAGCCTGGATCTGGTTGAGAAACGGCGAGAAGCCGCCATGGTTCAACTGGCTTATTATCAGCAGAAGCTCAAACGAAGATATGATGTGCATGAGAAATTAAGGCCACTTACGCCTAGAGATTTGGTCTTGAGGAAAGTTATGGGTACTTCCAAGAATCTAGCGTGGGGAAAGTTAGAACCAACCTGGGAAGGACCATACTGAATTACTTCTGTAGCGGGCATAGGGTCATATCGTTTAGCTGATTTAGATGAAAAAATTGTACAACGCCTTTGGAATGTAAATAACCTACGAAGGTATTACTATTAATAAAAAGCTATTTTGCCATTTTTTGCTCAATTATCATTATGTGACATTTCGATTTACTTAATTCTAAACATCAAACAGAAACTTCATCATGCATGGTCTTCGGATCACATACTTCGTGAAAATTGATATCTTGTTGGGTGTTAAACAGAACCTTAGTTACGTCGGGTTCTCGAACCTTCTACTTTGGAAAAATTAACATTTCAGTTCGCTGTTCTAAACATCAAACAGAAACTTGGTCATGCATGATCCTCGGATCACATACCTTGTGAAAATTGATATCTTGTTGGGTGTTAAACAAAACCTTAGTTACGTCTGGTCCTCGGACCTTCTACTTTGGGAAAATTAACATTTCAGTTCGCTGTTCTAAACATCAAACAAAAACTTGGTCATGCATGGTCCTCGAATCACATAACTCGTAGAAATTGATATCTTGTTGGGTGTTAAACAGAACCTTAGTTACGTCGAGTCCTCGGACCTTCTACTTTGAAAAAATTAACATTTCAGTTCATTGTTCTAAACATCAAACAGAAACTTGGTCATGCATGGTCCTTGGATCACATACCTCGTGAAAATTGATATCTTGTTGGGTGTTAAACAGAACCTTAATTACATCGGGTCCTCGGACCTTCTACTTTGGGAAAATTAACATTTCAGTTCGTTGTTCTAAACATTAAACAGAAACTTAGTCATGCATGGTCCTCAGATCACATGCCTCGTGGAAATTAATACTCTGTTCCATCATTCTAAGTACCCAACACGAATCATGCCTTGTGGTTACATGTCTCGTGGAAATGGACGTACCATTAAACCAGGGTAAGTTTGATGTTTCATTTTGTGCACCTAACTAAATATTAAGTTAAGTCTCAGGTCGAGTGTTGTTGCACTTCATATATTACAGTTTCAATGCGTGATTTGTCTGCTAATGAATAAGATTGATAAAATGAATGTACTTTTATGAGGGTTGTTGGTGATTGAGGTGCTGTAAAGACTTCACTGTGAATTAAGGTGAAGCGAATTAGTATTTTTCTACTGAAGATTGGAAACCAGTCAAATAGCAACCTTTCAAACTTCTCATTAATCTTTGTCAATGGATACATTAGAAATAAAATTCTGAAATAAGAAGATTAAAATAAAGGTCCTAATACAAAAAAAAAAAAAAAAAAAAAAAAAAAAAAACTCATTACATAAGGAAAAGGGGTCCTAACTAGCCTAGGCCTTAAGCTTTGGTGGAGGGGTCTTGCTTGGACGTGCTAGCATCTCTTTTTTTGTCCTCTTCTATTTGTTTGAGCTCCACTTCAAAAGAGGTTTAGACCTGTTTCCCTTTGTCCTTCACCACTCGTGGAGGAATGTTGGGCTCAGCGTCCGTGCTCGGAAGCTTCTCAACTTCCCCGCCTTGCTCCTTCTCTTTGTCAGAACCAGCAGGTTCCTTAAGAGTTGGAATAGGTTCTTGAATGATGGACGACTGTGTTGAAGGCTCTATCTCGGGGGCACATATGGCAGGAGGAAGCTCCTCGATCACTTGAATGTCCTAAGGGATCCAAATGTTTTCGGGCTTTCTCAATTCAGAGGTGGTGGGAATTCCTGCCATGTTCAAAGCTTCTGTCCATACTTGTTGGCAATACTCCCTGCATAGCTCTGCGAACTCCACTGTCAGTTAATTTTCTGTCGCCTCAACCCCTTCTTTGTAAGCAGCCTTCTTGGCAGCCTTCATGCTTTCCTTGAGGGTACGAGCCTCTTCCTTCACTTGAGCAAGCTCCTTCAGGTCAGAGTTTTCTTACTTGGCTTTGGACAACTCCTCGTCCTTTTGACGCAGAATTTTGCGTTGTCCTACCACCTAAATTTTGATCGTTTTAAGGCTGGCCTCAGCACCATTTCTCTCCCTCTTCTCCTCTGTCAGCTGTTTGGTTAAGTTCTCGTTCTTCGCAAGGGCTTGGCCTAAAGCCTTCTCGATCTCTAGCCTGACCTCAAGCTCAGCTGTAGCTTTTTTCTGAGAGTCTTCCACCCACTTTTCCGCAGCAAAGACTTCTTGTATGGCATGCATTAAAGTATTAAACAAATGCATTATTGTTAAAGTAAATCCAAAGCACGTGTGAACGATTTTTCCCTAAAGCGTAATGAAAGCAGTAGAGTGGAGGTAAATGCGAGACACTCACCAAAGCCAAGTCCCTCTTGAGGGAGAGAAGGAGATGTGGCTGAGTCATCTTATCCAGGGCATCCATGTCCTTTGTTAGGAGAAAAGACCGCTCCAAAGCCTTAGCAAGATGATGAGCGTGTCCTTGCTAGAACGCCCTGACACTAGACTAACACGAGATTAAGGCCCCATCTAGCTTCAGCTCGGGAGACCAGTTGGCCTGTGTACGGCGTATCTCGGCCAAGTCACGACTCTCCCCACTCTCCACTGAAAAGGCGCGTGTATTACCTTTGCCTACCTTCTGTTGTTGTTGTTGTTGCTTGGGTCTCTCCTGCCTCTCCCTCTCTGTCTCCTCGGCCTTGTTCTTCCTCTTCTTCTTAGGATCTAAGACGTGAACTTCGGGGTCAGTAGAGGGAGGGGGTGGTGGTAGCCCACTTTTTTGCGGTAAAGACTTCTTGTATGGCCTGCATTAAAGTATTAAACAAATGCATTATTATTTAAGTAAATCCAAAGTACGTGTGAACGATTTTTCGCTAAAGCATAATGAAAGTAGTAGAGTAGAGGTAAATGCGAGACACTCACCAAAGCCAAGTCCCTCTTGAGGGAGAGAAAGGGATGTGGCTGAGTTATCTTGTCCAGGGCATCCATGTCCTTTGGCAGGAGAAAAGACCGCTCCAAAGCCTTAGCCAGATGATGAGCGTGTCCTTGCTAGAACGCCCTGAAACTAGACTAGCATGAGATTGGGGCCCCATCTAACTTCAGCTCGGGAGACCAGTTGGCCTATGTACGGCGTACCTCGGCCAGCTCATGACTCTCCCCACTCTCCACTTAAAAGGCGCGTCTATTACCTTTGCCTACCCTCTATTGTTGTTGTTGCTTGGGTTTCTTCTGCCTCTCCTTCTCTGTCTCCTCGGCCTCGTTCTTCCTCTTCTTCTTAGGATCTGGGACGTGAACTTTGGGGTTAGTAGGGGAAAGGGTGGTGGCAGCCCACTTTTCCGCGGCAAAGACTTCTTGTATGGCCTGCTTTAAAGTATTAAACAAATGCATTATTGTTAAAGTAAATCCAAAGTACGTGTGAACAATTTTTCGCTAAAGCGTAATGAAAGCAATAGAGTGGAGGTAAATGTGAGACACTCACCAAAGCTAAGTCCCTCTTGAGGGAGAGAGAGATGTGGCTGAGTCATCTTGTCTAGGGCATCCATGTTCTTTGGCAGGAGAAAAGATCGCTCCAAAGCCTTAGCCAGATGATGAGCGTGTCCTTGCTGAAACGCCTTGATACTGGACTAGCAGGAGATTGGGGCCTCATCTAGCTTTAACTCGGGAGACCAGTTGGCCTGTGTACGGCGTACCTCAGCCAGGTCACGACTCTCCCCACTCTCCACCGAAAAGGCGCGTATATTACCTTTGCCTGCCTTCTGTTGTTGTTGTTGTTACTTGGGTTTCTTCTGCCTCTCCCTCTCTGTCTCCTCGGCCTCGTTCTTCCTCTTTTTAGGATCTGGGACGTGAACCTTGGGGTCAGTAGTGGGAGGGGGTGGTGGCAGCCCACTTTTCCACGGCAAAGACTTCTTGTATGGCTTGCATTAAAGTATTAAACAAATGCATTATTGTTAAAGTAAATCCAAAGTACGTGTGAACAATTTTTCGCTAAAGCGTAATGAAAGCAGTAGAGTGGAGGTAAATGCGAGACACTCACCAAAGCCAAGTCACTCTTGAGGAAGAGAAAGAGATGTGGCTGAGTCATCTTGTCCAGGGCATCCATGTCCTTTGGCAGGAGAAAAGGCCACTCCAAAGCCTTTGCCAGATGATGAGCGTGTCCTTGCTAGAACGCTGTGATACTGGACTAGCAGGAGATTGGGGCCCCATCTAGCTTCAGCTCAGGAGACCAGTTGGCCTGTGTACAGCGTACCTCGGCCAGGTCACGACTCTCCCCACTCTCCACTGAAAAGGCGCGTGTATTACCTTTGCCTACACTCTGTTGTTGTTGTTGCTTGGGTTTCTTCTGCCTCTCCCTCTCTGTCTCCTCGGCCTTGTTCTTCCTCTTCTTCTTAGGATCTAAGACGTGAACCTTGGGGTCAGTAGGGAAAGGGGGTGGTGGCAAGATGGGAGGGGGTTATGATCCAACCGCTCCCTTCTTGGGAGCCTGTGTGCCTCTCCTGGTCATCAGCTTTCTAAGGGTTGACATGTCATCTTCCTCGGAGCTGGAGTCGAGTTGTGCTATCACTAAACCCTTTATGTCGGAAGTTTCTGCAGGCACCTGTTCTTCGTTCGAGAGGATGACAAGATGATCCTCTCGAGGTCTCTCAGCTTCTTTAAGGTGAAACTGATCGATTTCCTCGTTGAGCGATTGTTGCGAGGACGCAGGTTCTTCTTGGATGGCTGTTGTTTGTGAATGCGCCAAGAGTACAAAATGACGGCGGGGTTGTTCGAAAGTTCGTGGATAGAAAGGCAGCCCGGTCTTGAAACGTCTATTCTTCTACGTCTCTGGTCACCTGCGGTGATCACGTTGCTAATCTCTTGGAAGTCCTCTGATAAAGGGTTGTATCCTAATATTAGATGGGTTGCCCTCATTTGCAAATCTTCGCTTATGAATACTTCGGATCGAAGAACGCGATTAAGATCCGCGATGCTGCAGTGACTTAAACAAGGCCGAACGTGTTGTTTATCTGCGAAAATATCAGAAGAGACAAGCATGGTTAGGTCAGTAGCGAATGCCAATTCAAATGAAACAACAAATAATGCAGCCTAAAATGGTCTAGTTAAATATGATCAAGTCACAGGTTAGGGAATCTAACTCCTATAGAGTCACACCTGGGTCTCCCTATTTAACTAGGCAATGAAGACCATTAAACCAGTTCCCCAAGGTGATGAGATAGTCGTCTTTCATGCCTTTGTTGGATTTGGGAAGACAGGATATTAGCTTAACAATGCTAAATCTGGATTTTAGGTAATACCCTGCGTCTTTAAGTTTATGACACTCATACATATAAACAACGTCGTCCCATGTAAGGTTCAAACTCATTTGCTCGTTTAGAGCGTCGACGCAACCTAGGATTCTAAACACATTGGGTGTACTTTGGTCTGGGCATAACCTATGATTGCATAGGTATTCGCTGGTTACGTTTCTCATAGGAAGGGTCATCCCACCCTCTAGAAAGGCGATGATGGGGATAATCACTTCTCCCTCTTTCCTAGCGTTACCTATGGCTTCTGCAGGGCAATACTTTAGGCCTACGTCTGAGGGAATATGGTACTTGGCCCTAAAACCCTCCATACCGGCGTCGGTGTCTACTAAACACTTGACTCTACCCATTTGGTGGGGGTAAGAATGGATGTTTGGGAAGAGAAATGATGTACTTGGTGGCGGAGGACAAAAGCCGAGAAGAAATGAATGAAGAAGATTAAGAACTTACGGGAAATAGCTAGACGATTCTTCACGAGCTTCTTGAAAGGAGAGAGAATGAGCAAATCTTGGATTTGATTGATTTCTGAGAGAGTAGATTGAAATTCGTTTTCCTAGGCATTTTGGCGTGTTGGAGGCGGCTTCAAATCAAAGTTATCCTACTTAAATTTTGAGGAAGAACTCGAGCCGTTAGATGCGAATCTCGCCGTTGAACGTGGGGAACATAGTGTAACATACGGCCATTAATGCGAGTGTTACAGATTTCAAAGTGTCAGGGACGGTTTAAAAGAAGCGAAATGACCGTTACACATATGGCAATTCGTAGAGCGTGTGGAAGTTCTGCCATCAGGTCAAAACTCCATTTCTCGTCTCAGATGCGGAGAAAAATAAAGTTTTGAGAGGCTATTGTGAGGGGAAAAAAAAAAATATATATATATATATATATATATATATATATATATGTATTTGGGCCTTGGACCCAATTTGGTGGTGTAAGTCTGTTCAAGCAAAGCATTCAAGGCCCACAGGCCAGTTCATTCTACAAGGGGAGAAGGAGTTGTCTGAGGAGTATCTCCTCGGACGAGCCCCGTAAAAGCCATGGGACGTACTAAAGGATTTAGAGATAGAATTCTAGAAGATCTATTGGGTAAAGGCGTGATCCAAGCAGTCGTTAGAAGGAAGAATGTGTGAGAAATATTAGAGAAAAAAACTACTACCACCGCATTAAAGGCCCTGCATCTACCTCCCTAGCCGCATTAATGGAGAAATGACCTCTGAACAGTAATGTTCAGCCTTCCAGCTATTATTTGAAGATTTCAAGAAGGTGGTGGATGGAACAAGTACCTATTTAGAAAATATGTGCTACACGTAGAAGAAAAAGGGAAGAAGAAGATGGATATAAGATGACAGGAGAGGTATGAAGAAGGGGGACGACGAAAGACTTGAACAATAATTGTAATCTTTTGCTTAAAGAAAGAAAGGCAATACAATTGGTCATCGGCTTACGTCCGAAGAGAGTTTCCTTTGTCATATTCATCTATTATTTGCATAAATCGCAACATTCTAGCCTATTTATTAACACTCCAATATCCCTAACCTAGGTTTCAAACTCATACTCTACAAATTTCATTATATAAGACTCTTTAGGCCTGAGTCCATCTACTGATAATTGTGCACTTACAATAAACTTAATTAGACATGATTTCATCATAAGAAGAAACACCCTGCCCTCACGACAACATATTGAGAATTTAGGATACTTTATATTTTTGGATTTATGATTTCTCTCTTCGTACCATAATATTGCATTACAATATTGACACACAGCTTGGTGGGCCAAAGTTCCATAGCACTATAAATTCTCCTAGAAGATAAGGGAAAAATGAAGCATAATTAGATGAAGTTTTGTATGGAAATATATAATATACAAAAACATGGGTCAAAAATTAATATTACTTTAAATTTAGTAACAACCCAATAAAATGGAAAATTACAATGAATATAAAATTCCTAATAGAATGACAAAAATGAAAAATTATGATGAATATAAATTTCCAAATAATAGTTTTTACATTTAGTTTGTGTGTTGTTTGGCCTTTTACTCAGGTCTTTGTCGTTGGCTTTTCTATACCACGTTTCCAAACTTAAAATATAAATTAAAAGATGATATATTCAACTTATTAACCTACAATAATCCAATTTACTATAGATATATATTTCTGTTATCAATTTACAAAAACTTACTATAATCTCCACTTTGGTTAATTTGTACAACAATGATGGAAATGAGTAGTGTTGCATGGACACAAAGCTAATCCTAACTCTTCAAGAGAATGAAGAAAAACATGAGAATTAACAATTGTAAAATCTTTTCTCTAATTGCAGATGGTAGTTAATCAGGGCAAATTTATAGCTGGTGGTTCAACCAAATCCCACAAATCAAATAATTGACTAATTATGATACTTCTATGTTTCTAAAAGTGGCTTTCTCCGATAGAATACCTTTATGGACCTACTATACATAGTAATCTCTAGAGACCAAGAACAGCCTATTCCCAGAGTTACAGAACTCTAAAATCACTATGAATAGCAATGAAGTAAGAACTAATACTATACAGTCATATATAACTCCACACCACAACTATCACACAAGAAAATCCCAAGTGTCAAGCTTCTATTATGTATGGCTACAATAGGTGAGGTTAAGTAATGTATGCAAATGCAAATCTCAACAGCGATAGTACAACTATTAATAAAATTTCCTATTTAATTACCATTGAACATAAATTTCAAGACATGAACCTATTCAAAGTACTTACAGAAATGGGCAAAAAAGAAAAGTAAATTGATAGAGTCAGAGTAAAGCGAAGTAAATTAAAAAAGTACATTCTAAATTAAGACAACTAAAAGATGTTTCTAATTAAAAGTAACAATAACATGAATTTTCTGAATATCCAAAATTTCAAATTCTCCATCACTAATAGTAAACAGTATGAAGGACAATCCAAGGCATGAATAATAATAATATACCAAAATATTTGACAGCTATAAAAGCTGTTCAAATTACATTATACGACGTTTTGGATAATTTCATCACTATTTAATATAAAATGCACATCAATCCTTTATCATTTAAACAAAAATGGCAAGCAATTACAGTGAACATTATCAAGGATAATCCATGGCATGAATAATCGACCACCATGTGAGCTGGTTCTATAATGGGTAGCAAGCCTTTCTGAATGGCCATTGTAGTGAACCCTATAACATGGTTGCATTTTATTTTAGTGAGACCCTATTAAATCACAAAATAATTTAGGCCAATTACATTGAGACACAAAATGATCAGATCTAGAAGACAATTAATCATGCAACCAAAATCCTAAGCGAAGATTCAATACACTTTTAGGCAAGTCGGAGCCATACATATACTCTAACCAAGCTAATTATTATATTAGTACAATCATAAAAAAAATAATCATTATAGTACCTGTAAGCTCAATTGTAGGCAAATACTCATCCAAGGCACTGACATTTGTAGGCAGATGTCTCCCAGCTTCCTGCACATTAGTCATAAAAGCAACATCACCATTAAGCCCAAAAACCGGGTGAGAAAAAACATAAGTGAAGGGGTTGATCGCCAAAAACATTGAGCATTTGAACTACTTTCCCAAGTAAGGTTAAGGTTAAGTACCATTCACCTATTAAGACCACATGGTTATTGCAAAGGTAGTTGAAATACACTAATGAATACTTGCTTTGTTTTGTGGGTTAACAACTTTTTTTTATTTTTTATTTTCTTATTGACTTATAAACAGCTTTCAGCGATAGCTAAACTAAATACTTCAAATAAACATAATATTTTAGAATTCAACAAACAAATCAATATTTTTCTAGGGTTAACAACTGTTTTTAATTTATTTTTTGCTTATTGAATTATAAATTTTTTTAAAGAGACAGCTAAACTAAATACTTCCAACAAACGTAATATTTTGGGATTCAATAACAAATCAAATTTGGGATTCAATATAAAATTAAAAAAACAAACTATTTAAGAGGAACGTGAAATTTTGAATATGAACGTACCTATTTGAAAGTGAAAAGTAATTATTGGGAGAATATTGGGAGAGAAATTATAGAAGCATAACAGATTTGAGAACATGCAAAGAAAACATTGTATAAATCAGGTGGAAGTTACCTGGTGTAAAGTGTGTAGAATTGGCTGGAACTGGAAGTGATTGCATTGAAGCCCAAAAGTCTAAATGCTGAAATCTCTCAAGCTTCTGCATTTATGGCTTCAAATAATCACTAAATTTGTAGTGCATCTTTTTTATTTAGTCTTAGTCTTGGGTTTGGGCTTTTCATAATACTTGGTCTACTTGTCAATAGTAGACCAACTTTTTTATAAGGAAAAGTCTAAGATCACATAATTTTCCACAATTTCTTATCACAACTATGACGTGACAAAGTGTGATTGGTAAAGAGAAAATGGTGGGTCCATGTATAAGTGATAGTTAGCTACTCACATTTTGCCACATCAGAGTTGTTGCAAAAAGTTGCACTACAAAATAAGTCCTATAGCCGCGTTTTTAAAACACGGCTATAGCTCATAGAAACGTGGCTATAGAATGATTTGGCCTATAGTCACTTTTTTTAGGCCGTGTTTACAACCAAGGCCTAAAACCCGTGACTATCCTGGACCAATGGCCATGTTTTTATAAACGCGGCTATAGGACATACTGCTACAAAAGTGTATATGTAGAGTTCCATTACCTCATTACCAGCACATAAGGCTACAACAGTGTATATGCTTCTAACTGCATCCTCAAGGACTAAAGATGCCTTCCTGTGCATCTCCTGGATACCCCTCAAAAATCCAGCAATCCACAATGAATAAGTGAAAGTGAATATTCAGATACATTAGTACTTCATTATCAAAAAATGAATATGTGAAAGCGAATCATATAAACGAAACTTTTGCATCTACAGAATACAAATATATTAGAGCAGCAGATATTTCACAAATCCAGGCACATCAGTAAGGTTAATAAATCGACTAAACGATCATAAAAAAGTAGATCCAAATATAAAAAAAATATAGCTATTACCTAAACACAATATTGACCCTTTTTTGGGTCACCATAAGGCTATAGAGTTGGCAATTGTGTCTAAGACTTGGAAAAAGAATCTCCTTATAGATCAAAGAATGTATAAAATCAATTCTTTTTAATAGTAATTAGAAAAAAAAATGTAGTTTGTTGTGTGTTTGTGAAAATCAATTAATGAAATGATGCATATACCAATAGTTATTCAGCCCCGCACTGCAAGGGTGTGCATGCAAAAGCAAATACATGTGTGAGGTGCATACATTATTTTTGTAGGATGGATTGGATAATATGGGACGAGAATTATTGTGGTCACTATTGGCTGATTACATTAGCTAGCTGAGTGTGTGTGAAGTGGTCTTATGTGGATGAGTCAGTGGAGTTGATGCACAGGCTTCTGTCATGGGACCCATAAGAACCAATTGGTTTTGGATTAAATAATGCAAATATAAACCTAACATGCATTTGACGCATATATAAACCTAACATGTAATTAAATGGAATCATATTCACATATAAATTTACTCAATGAAAAGGGCAATTAAAACAGGATGCTATGGCAAAAATGGTGCCAAGTGTTTCTTCACACCAATAGGACCCATGCCAGGACCACCTCCTCCATGAGGAATGCAAAATGTTTTATGGAGATTGAGATGGCAAACATCAGCTCCAATCCAACCAGGGCTTGTCAGCCCCACCTATTAGGACCAAACGTTTTTTAGATTTAATGTGAAATTAAATTGAAAAGAAATGCCAGGAAAAATGAAATGCATAAATAGAAATTGAAGTTTCCACTACAACAATATGTAGATATGTATTTAAAGAGCAAAAAATCAAATGACCCAAAAATTATCTTTATAAACCCAGGGAATATAAATTAAAGAATCGAAAAATCTGCCAACACACACACAAACTAGCCCTACAGCTATATATTTTAGTAGACCATTTAATTATAAGGTAAAGGCTATTAGTTGATTATACTAGATAATGTGCTCAATGAATAAAATTAACATATGAAGGAAATAAAGGAAGATGGGGCAAATAGATGACCTGTGCATTCATGTTAGCCCCATCCATGTATACTTGACCTCCATTGTCATGAATTATCTTACATATCTCATCAATACCTACTTCCCTCATTCAAAAACAATATAATACATACACTAAGGTTAGCCCAATATTATATTAGTGAAGACTTGTTGAATTGAAACTAGAAGGACTCGTAGTTGGGGACAAAATTATACATCTTGAGAGAGAGAGAGAGAGAAATATAATGTATTCAGTTTCACAAGTCACAAGAACTCTCCAAGTTGTGGTGCCTATTAAATTATAAAATAAAGAGTAAATAAATTATGTTTAGATATCCATCATGTCCACATACTTTTTCAGTTTGCTGCAGAATTTCATTGTCATTTGGATGGAAGTATGTCTTCCCACTCCGGTAAAGACCACAAACAACAACCTGAAAGGACATCCATTTACAGAAAATATGAAAATAAGCAGCCCCATACTGAAGATTATTTATAAGCAAAACTAAATTTGGTAGTTAGCATTACCTCTTGAAACCCTCGCCTTATCTCTCTATAGGTCATTCCAGCTAGATTGGGAAAGCTACAAAGATTAAATACATTTTCAGTAATATGTAGACATAACGCTAATTAAGAATCAACTAAATTTGGTTGTAGTGCTAATACATTTTCTCTTTCCCATCAGCTTAGGCCTTTGGAATAAGTGATAGTTTATCATGGTATTAAAGCTAGTGATCTTGAGTTTGATTCAGCAAAAAAATAAAAAAAGTTATCTTGAGTTTGAAACTCGTCTTTACTCTATCTTCCATTTAAAGTTAAAAAAGATGTATTGAGAGATTCTAGACTCACACATGAGAAGTCTTAGAATATTGATTAAGTGATTAACTTCACACTTTCCAATTAACTTGGGTTTTTTGGCAAAAGTGATAGTTTTTCTGGACCAACAAGCAGTGGAGGTCAAGAAGACAAAAAGTGCAAGATTGTTTTATTATTATTGGTAAGCTACACAAGCATCATGTTAGGAGTGTCTAGTTGTATGTGTGCATGTGGTGCTGATGGGCAGTGCATGTGGTGCTGATGAGGTGTGCGTGTGGTGCTGCATGGGCAGTGCATGTGGTGCTGATGAGGCGTGCGTGTGGTGCTGCATGGGCAGTGCGTGTGGTGCTGATGAGGCGTGCGTGTGGTGCTGATGGGCAGTGAGTGTGGTGCTGATGAGGCGTGCATGTGGTGCTGCATGGGCAGTGCATGGTGCTGATGATATGGTTTTCTAAGAGGGGTCTGACCACTGAAATAGAAGGGCCGAAGATCATTTGATAATATGGTTTTCGCCTCAAGGAAGTCTGACCAGTGAAATTTATTTTAGATAATTCTTTATAATTCTATCATAAACTACAAATAGTGAGCTATAAAATTAAAAACCTATTATCTGTCAAAACTTTATAAAATGTCACACATAATACAGAAGATAAAATACATCTATGTAACACTATAACACATTTATGCAATAGCATAAACCCTATTTTCCTGCAGACACTATAACAAGGTTTGAATTTGCCTTTACTATTGATTATTTTAATGCAAAGCAACTAACCGGTTGCATAAGAGTGAAACAATTTTTAAAGTTTATGTATTTATTTATAAAGAAGCAAGTTAACTTGGATTCTGTCTGGAAAAAATGAACTTGGCTTATAATCATGATGCAGTGCAATAGCAGCAAAAAATTAAGGTTAATTCGTGAAAAATAAGAGGGGTCCTACCTAATCAAAAAATTAGGCTGCATGCCATTGTGTACTCATTTATTGACTATATTACTTATCTGTTAAAGGGAGCTGATATAATACATGTTTCATGGTTTTATTTGGTAGTGCTACTTTAAGAATTTTAAATTATATGTTACAACAGAGCAGCTCAATAGCCAATTAGGATTCAAATTTCTAACCTATCCTTTTCTAAATGCTACTTGTCTTCACTAGAGCACTTGTCACCGTTTACAATTCGTTTTTCCCACAAGGGAACAAGCATATTAGAGTGTATTTATTGTCAAGTGGAAAGAGATATATCCCCCTAGGCCCTAGAGATTCAAATTTCTATGATGAAATGGCAAACTATTATCATCCTTGTGTAAAACTAAAACTAAAACTAAAACATACATACAATGTGTCTAATAAAAGCTTTAAAAAGAAAAAAGTATTTAGTGCTCCATTGCAGTTGCACAGTAGTGAGTACCTCCATTGCAGAGTCAAGTTCTTCAAAAGTAGCAGCTGCCCACAATGGGTGTTCTCTAATGGCAGCTTCCATTGACAAGTAAAAGTCTTGCACCTTTTTCCCATCATTGTCAGGGTTGGGCGTGTAGAATGAAAATGATACAATGAAGCTGCTGGGGGGGGGGGGGGGGGGGAGGGAGCAACAATACATATATATATATATATATATATATATATATATATATATATATATATATATAAGTATAAAAGCAAAAATCTAAAAGTGAAAGAAGGGAATAATATATAAATGCAAAATTAAATTGTTCTGTTTTTTAATTTAATTGGCCCCTCTTTTGATTCATACAAAACAATATAATATAACATAATATGGAGAACACGTTCCATCCATATACGATGTTCGATTATATATCTGCAACTTCAATGTTAACACGGAACTAGGAGAGAAACTTGGAATCTATGCTTACTAGGTGTAGCTCGAAACGGAACCAAACCAAATAGAATCTAAAGGTAAATCAGATCTCAAAAATCAAGCAAATCAAACAAGAACAACAAGATGAAAACCTCATAAACAACAACAAATCAAAGAATCAACAAAAGCCTATACCTTTCAAAATCAAACTATTTCAAAACCCTAGAATTCAAATATAAGAATCGCGAAACAAAAAAAGAATCGGAAAATAATCAGAAACTTTGCCCTAAATTTCTATTCAAATTAAAAACAGAACTTAAAACCCTAAATTCAAAAATTGAAAACAAAAAAAATATATATAATTACCTCTCTTAGCTTCCCTCTCTTTCTCTTCGGCTCTCGGCATTTCTCTCTCTCTCTCTCTCTCTCTCTCTCTCTGTGAAACCAAATATTTGAAAGGCAAAAATGCAAAACTCATTAGCTTTCAACGTTTTTCATTTCAATCTTTCAACTTTCTATTTTGTCATTTCAATCTTCTAACTTTTAATTTTTGTCAATCTAGCTTCCGTTTGAACTCAGTTAAAGCTGCCCGTTAAGCTCACTTTACTTTTTTTTTTTTTTTTTCAGAATTAAAAGAAAAATCTGTAAAATATTAAAAAAAAAAAAAACAACTAGAGATACATTGAAAACCCCCTTCCCTGAAATCAAAACAAAGACACATTAAGATTCAAATTCCTAACGTAAATCCCTAACATTGAGAGAGGAAGAATCGTTTTCAACAACCCAAAAAAGTTTGTGTCGAATCCGGTTATTCTGTTTTTCAATTTATTTTAAATTTAAATATAACCAAGCTCGAATCTCTTTGTTATCTTTGTGAGACGAAAGCAGTTAATCTGAGGAAGAAGAAACCAAATGCAAAGAAGTGAAGATGAAAATATTCAAATTATCTGGTGATATGACCCATTTGGCCAGCATCCTCATCTTACTCCTCAAGATCCACACCATCAAATCTTGCGCTGGTACCACTATTTTTTTTAATCTATATTATACAATATCATCTATAAATTGTCTCTGTACCACACCATCAAATGTGTTTTTTGTGCTCTAATGTAATTGAACTTGCAGCATTGAGAGCTAAATTTTTGTTCAAATCTAACCCATTTTGGACCGGTCTTAATATGTCTTTGTTTTGATTTCAGGGGAAGGGGATTTTCAGCGTGTCTTTGGTTGTTGTTGTTGTTGTTGTTTTTTTTTTTTTTTTTTTTTACAGATTTTTCTTTTAATTCCAAATTAATAAAAAAAAGGTAAAGTGAGTTTAACGGCAGCCTTAACTGACAAAAATTGAAAATTAGAGAACTAAAATGACAAAACTGAAAGTTAGAGGATTGAAATAAAAAAACGTTGAAAATTAGAGGGTCAGTTTTACATTTTAGCCTATTTGAAATGTCAAGAGGTTGGAGACGAAAGGTTTGGAAGTGGAGGGTGAGGGCTAGCTTGAGATCAGAGAGATGGAGGGTGAGGGTTGAGATCGGAGATGGAGGGTGAGAGCTTGAGAGATGGAGGCTTGGAGGGTGAGGGTTGAGATCAGGCATGAGAGATGGAGGGTGATGTGCAATGGGAGAGGCTAGGGCTAAAAATGTTATTAGTTTACTATTTATACAAAGCCTAAAGCCCTATTTTTAACCTGCAGTTATAGGCAAAAATTTTAGGCCGTGTTTAAGAAATGCGGCCCCATCCCAAACTAAATACACGTTTTAAACATGCGGCTTCAAACCAAATTTAAAGCCGCATTTTATAAACACGGCCATTGTTAAGATTAAAAAAAATGATATAGGAAGGTCCTTTAGCTGCGTTTTTTAAATGCGGCAATAGCTCCACCAGAAAAATGCGGCTATAAACACTAAAAACGTGGCTTCTTTTGCCCACATCTAGCCACATTTTTTAAAAACACGGCTTTATCCTGTCTGTAGCCGCGTTTTTACAAACGCGGCCTAAGACCCGCGGGTTTTGTAGTGTTGTGGAATAATTTGTGGTCCTAGAACTACTATTTTTATAACAGTAAAAATAAGTTAATGTAACAGTTAAAAATCCTAAATAAAAAAAAAAAAGTAAAAAATTTTAAATGCAAAATTAGAGAGCCATATGGCAGGACCTCATGCACTCTCACATGAGGTCTCTGCTTTTATATATACTAGTATTTAACCCGCGCAATGCGCGGGATCATTTGAAATCTCATAAAGTAGTGTCCAATATCCCCTAAAAATTTTATAAAGTAGTTTCTTCAAATTACTTCATGTGTGTACTTCCCTATTATGAGAGACTAAAAAAAAACTACAAATAAAAAGAATCTGACTTTAAGCAACTTAAAATTACATGACAATTTCAAATAGCAAATCTGCCATTCCTAAGAACCACAATGAATCACACCGAACTAAAATTTGCAAGACAATTTCAAATACCAAATCTACCATTCCTAGGTACCACAATGGATTAAACCATGAGATTAGAGAAAATTTTACAACCAAAAAGTTTAAAAGAGAAAAATGGCTACAGGTTTATGAAATAGAAAGTCAGAAAAATATTAGTCAAATAATAATGCATAATTAATAGTACATTGGAATCTCAAATTCCAAAACCAAACCAATATATAACCCTTAAAGGAACATTGAATCCAACCTTTTAATCACAAAAGAAAAAAGAGAAAGCTGTAATGAATAATCAAGCCACAACATATAAACAAAACAAAATTCCACCTACAACAAATAAAATGCATACTCAATGGTAGATGGGAATCTCAAATTCTAAAACCAAACCAATTCATAAGTCGTTACCCATAAAATCGAAATCGAATCTTAATCTTGGCCCTAAATTTCAATTGCAAAAAAGAAAAAGAAAAAAAAAAGCTCACAATCCCCAATAAGCTGCAATGATACAGAGAAAATCTATTAACAACCCATTATTATGTAATCATCTATTCATAAAATTAATAAATAAAAGTAAATAATCTATAAGTACTCAAATCCAAAACACTAAGACACACAATAAAAACAATCATACCTTATTCTTTTGAAGGTAATCGATTTTTCTCTTATATTTCTCTATTGTGTAATTATATATATATATATATATATATATATATATATATATATATATATATATTTTTTTTTTTTCAATAATCTATGGGAAGTGAATCATATGATTCACAGTATTTAGTATTGTGGAATTGACTAATCTATGTCTTATTTACATTAAATGTGTCACTTTTTGAAACCGCTCAATCTAAAATTTTATGCTCAGTGTTGCTTGATTTGCTTTGTTGGGTGGTTTTATTTCCTTCCTTTGCGTTTGTAAATATAAGACTTCGAGTCCATTTCCTTTTGTAACCTCTCTCAAGCCCATAGATATTACAACCAAGTAGCCTAAAGCCAGAACTGTTTTGTCAGTCCTACTTAAACTGTGAAGCTTTCCCTCCAAAAAGTAGCTAATGTGGAGATTCTGCATCTAGGAACTTGCAAGATGGAAAAGCACATGGAACCTGATTCCAGATAACACAATCAATCAGCTTTGACCTGAGGAAGAAAAAACAAATGATAAGAGAAAGATTGGAGGGAGAAATAAAAAGTTATCACAATGAACCAATTGCAAATTATCTACCACCTCAAGCATTAGTGCTGCATAATGAAATATTGCAGATACTTGATTTTTTTTAGTATTCTCCCCAAAAAAAATTCCAAATTTTCATTAAAGCAGAAGAGCCCAACAATGTGACATACATCATCCAAAATATGAAGCCTATCAAACTCTAAGATGCATACTATAAGCCAATTAACAATGTGACTATTACCAGACCAAAACCACCTTTCAAACCCATGAAAAACCAGAATAAAAGGCTCCCAATCAGACAGACCAAGGGTACATACAAAAAAATGTACATAACTCTATAGTGGAGGAGAAGCCACTAAGAAAGTCCTCACAAATTTCGTACACAATCATAAATTAATCCCACTTCTATCTTAACAAAAAATACTCCAATGCTAAATAACAAAATGATACCAAAAAGTATAAAAATATACGTTAATATAAAAACATAACTAATGCTTATTCCAGTAGAAAAGCCTTAAAAAATGGACTCAATACCAGGGGGGGGAGAGGGAATACTACCAATAAAATTTTAGACTTTATCCCTAGTAACATACCAACCCCTTTTATCAGCAACATTTTCAAACCAAACTTTCACATAATGTGATTCAGAATCATCCAAAAGTGGAGGTAATCCATAGCATCAAAAGAAGGATTAATGAAAAAAAATAAAAATAAATCAGATTTGTTAATATGATGGACCCAACTTACAAAAGCCAAAAATCTTGAAGAAACAATCCAGCTTTATTTACAATAGAATTTCCCAGCAAATCAATTTATTTTTACTTCTAATTGAAGAAACAATCCAGCTTTATTTACAATGTAATTTTCTAGAAAAATTCATGGCAATATGTACAAATAAGATGACATAAAATAACTTAACAATACATTTAGTTTACTCTTCTTAAATAAAATAAAAATAAAAAACTTAACAATATAATGAAATACATTAAAATTCATAGGGTAATGTAGTACGTCCATTTGTTTGTCTTGCTTGTAAGAGTATGTTATTTATAAAATACATTGAGACATTGGACTTCAAATTGTATTCTTCTTTGATGCAATCTGCTTAGTACCCTTTTGACATTTGAAGCATAATTTCTATCAAATATGTTGGAATTGTTAATGTCAATTAAGAATTTAAGAACAACAATAAAAGCCTCTTGTTACCCCAATTCTTATTACCTTTTACCAAAACCTCGAGTCCTTATGATTAGGGGAAAATACAAAACAAAAGGGATTGAACCCACATAGGGTAACATGATAATTGTAGAGAACAAATGGCGAAAAAGCAAAAGCAACACAGAACAATGCAACTAAACAGAAAAGCAGTGCAGAGCAACCCCAATGAAACTGAACAACACACAGAGTCATAGCAAGAGTAATAGCAAAATTGAAAACAAAAGCCAACACAGTATATCGTCTACCCAACGTCGATATAATCCTAGCCAAAACCCATTAAGCAAATACAACATAGTGTCTCCCCAATGAAACTTAGTCCTTGAAACTTCATCCATCTCAATCGCCAATTTGTTGGCATGCCAAAAATAGTGTATACCATCGATACTCAAGACATTATGAACGCCAACCTAAACCTTGTAAATGGTTTAAAGAGGCAGAATCTTGGGAATGGAAAACAGGTGGTGGTTGGGGATGTTGGAGATGCAGAGGAAGGGTCTAAGGAGAGATTTATGAGGTTTTGAAGGGTTTATTTAAGAGTTGGGCAATGAAGAAGAAATAGAAGACGGATTGGAGGGTTTTGGGCTGCGTTGTTTCGGATAGAAGAAATAGAAGATGGGCACTAATGGTTTTGGCTACATTGTTTCAGATTTTGCGTTGTGATTGTCTTTAAATGGTTCTTTCCTACATGGCAGCATCTCCTAAATTGCAGCTATAGAACAACTAATATTTTGTATCTCAATTATAGTTATACCATCTAAAGAACAATAATTCCTACAACGTTTATTTATTTATTTACAATATAACCAAGGACAGTATAACGGAAAAAACTTAGTTTAAAAGTAAATAAATTTTAAAATTAAAAAGAATCTTCTAAAACAACATAAACAATGTTCAGACATGTGGATAAGGGGTATTTAATCCAAACCTAATCCACAATGTATATTGTTTGTTCTTAGATAGGAAATATTGGCATGAAAATCTACAAAATCACCTCCGCAAAAACAGAAAATGAGAGTATTTAAAATGAATGGTTATGCAGTAATCATAATTATTCAGTTTAGATGGATAAAAATTTTAAATGCAGTCAGCCTCCTACTTTAAGTCTATAAAAATTACAAAATCATAAGACTCACCAAGAAGTGGAGAATAACAGTAAACCCATTGGAAACCACTACAATAACTACCATATACTATAACATCAGAATTTTCTTTTTCTCAAATTTTAAAGGGCTTGCTTGAGTTGATCATTTTGATTTACTGAGATATTAATCAATCCCTTCAGGCAACAAAAATTTGTCATAAGTAGCATAGTTGGTCTAGAATACTGCAAGATATATTGGTAAACAGCCTATTGGGAAGATTCTAGGGATAACCACTCAGGTAGCACCATAACTAATGACCCTATGGAACAATAATAGAGAATTAGGAATCAATAATCATAGAAAGTCATTTTGCAAAAAAAAAAAAAAATTTATTTTGCTTACTAAAGCAAAAACTTAGTGTAACAACATCCTTTATTGCTTGGACAATTTCTAGAACCATGAGTCTAACCTCCTCAATTGTTTTGCCTTGTAACAATGCATAGTTATAATCATTCCCTCCAATTTCTCCAACCATTAGCATGGTTGTTTTAAGCTTTTCAGCACAATTTATCAAACATTAAAAGAAACCCAAAAAAAAACATAGATACTAAATTTAACTTTGTATTATATGCTTAATTCAAACGACCCACCCCTGCAAAATTCTTCCTAAGTCCACCAAAAACCAATGCGGCTTGATCCAAGTAGGGAGAGAAAAGGAACTCTTGTGTTAGAACTGTGAAATTATAGAACGTAACAAACAACTTTCATTATAATATAACTTTGTCAATAATGTTGGTTAATAAGATGGGTCTGAGGATCTGAATTATAACGCATGAAATCAAGTCAAACAAAGAAATTAAATTAACTTGCATTGTGTACATAAAACAGAACAACAAATCATGCATAGTCCTAAAGCACAGAGCAAATGATAAGGATTTTTCTAGACTTAAACATGCATGTGGTATAAACTTATAGTAAGCAATCAGCAAAGAAGAAGCAGCACAATTTAACCCCCCCCCCCCCCACCCCACTCATATTTTATAAATCATATAATAGGTATATTCAAAACAGGATTGGCAGGGTAAAAATTCATCAGTTATAGATGTCTCATTCAAACATGGTTTCTTCATGTGGGCTTGGTAGCAACAAAAGAAGGAAACCATTTAGGCAATAAACATAAAGATAAAAGAAGTAAAAAAAAAAAGTGGGGAAACTATGAACATTAATCTCATGATACCTAACATACACTATACAAATCACATGCATGAACTAATTAAAATACCCTTGTCAATCCCTAGCAAAGATAGGAAAAACCATGGGACTGCAACATCATTCTTAATGAACAAAACATGCAACCAACATGATTTTTTTAAAACTGTGATGAGTAAAGAATAAAACATGTTAACCACGCGAGTTCTTCAACACCACATTATCTTAAAAGTTAAGTTTAAATTTGGGTCAATTGATGTTTTATAAAAAAAAATAGCCTAGACAAAACTAAATCTAACACAAATACCCAAAATAAAATAAATCTCTTAAAGCAACTATTTGATTCTAACCAAAAGACTTTAGTTCAAATGGATTCTAACCCAAATTCTAGACTTTAAAGCCGAATTTGTTATTTTTTATTTAAAAGCTTTACCTGTCGATGGGTGGGAATACTATGTTTCTTCATATTCTAGACTTTAAAGCCGTATTTGTTATTTTTTATTTAAAAGCTTTACCTGCCAATGGGTGGGAATACTATTTTTCTTCTTTCTCGTTGTCCATCTCTTTTCTTTGTGCGTGACTTATAGTTACCGACTTTCTCTTAATGTTGATGTAAGTGCACAATTGCACCCGGACCCAAAGAAGATTATGGGCTCAGGCCCAATGAGCTTTAAACAACGAAATTTGTAGAGTGTGGGCTGTAAATCTAGATTAAAGGTACTGAGAACTTGATAACAGGCTTTGGAGTGCAAACACTAGTAAACAATGAATGATAATTGCAAATGGGTCTCCTCGGACGTGAGCTGATGACTACTTCTTTATTATTTCTCTTTCTTCCTTAAAGATTACAATTCTTAATTTCTTTCTTAGTTCCGGACCCCTTTTTCTTTGGCCTTCACCCCCCTTAAATACTTCTTTTCCTCATGCTTTATCCACGTGTTGCTCAAACCCCCTCCCCTCTAGATATTTCTTTTCTTAGTGCCTTTGAATAGTGACCAGAAGTTTCAGTTCTACTGTTCAGAGGTCACTTCCCCATTAATGCGGCCAGGGGGTAGGTGCAGAGCCTTTAATGTGGAGGTGGCCGCCTTTGCTCTTGGTATTTTTCTAACACCGGTGCATCTAGAAGGTTCAGAGTTTCTCCCTTTTAACCAACAGTCTTTACAGAATTCTGCCTTGACCTTCATAGCAAATCTCCGAGTTCTCTTGGATCTGTCCGAGGAGAAACTCACCCTCGGCTGGATCCTCGGATCCTCGGTGTATGGGCCGATTCGCAGTGCCATCAAATTCTTAGCTTAAGAACATATCGGCCCTCCTTGCTAGAGCCCAAAGGCCCAAATGCCCGCTTGGGTTCTTTTACTCCCCACAATAGCCCCTCAAAACTCTATTTTTCAGTATTCGAGGAGAAAAAGAGGGTTTTGATCCAACGAGAACTTACCCCACACGTTTTGTAAATAACTGCGCATGTGGAGTTCGTTTCGTGTTCTAGAGGATGCCATTTAGTGGTTTTAATTTCAAAAACGCGCGCATTTATTACCGTAAGTTACTCCTTGTCCCCCACGTTCAACGGTGAGATGAGCATCCAACGGCCCTTGTTATTCCTGAAAATTTGGGCGGGACGAATGTAATTTTGAGGCCGCTTCCCGCACATTGTGACGCTTTGGGAACCTGCGCCTTCATTTATTTCTCCAGAGGCTAATCCCATCAAAACATCAGTAATCACCTTTTGTCTGCAAAAATCCGTGGAAATTCGCATAACTTCAAATCTGTAAGTGCTTATTCTTTCTCCTTAACCCATTCTCCTCGGATCCTGTCCTCGGCTCTCATATTAACCATTCTTTCCCTTAAAACTTAGTCTTTCGTTCCTTTCTAATGGGTAGATTTAAGTGTTTAGTTGACACCGCCGCTGGGATGGAAGTTTTCAGAGCTAAGTATCACATTCCCAGCGACGTAGGTTTAAGATACTGCCCGGTGGAAGCTGTGGCTGGGTCTAGGAAAACAGGAGAGGTTATCATTCCCATGATTGCCTTCATAGAAGGTGGGATGACCCTCCCTATGAAAAGCGTGACCAGGGAATACCTCCGCAACCACCGATTGTGCCTCGACCAGTGTGCTCCCAACGTCTTTAGAGTCCTAGGAAGCGTCGATGCTCTAAACGAACAGATGGGTCTAAACCTTACCTGGCACGACGTCGTTTTTATGTACGAGTGCCATAAACTTACCAATGTAGGTTATTACATCAAATCCCGCTCTAATGTAGTTAGGTTAATCTCCTGTCTGCCCAAGTCCAATAAAGGCATGAAGGACGACTACCTCATCGCCTCAGGCAATTGGTACGACGGCCCGCACTGCCCAGTTGAGTGGGGAGATCCAGGTGCGACTTAGGATCTAACTTCCCACCCCACAAATCCATATAAGCATCTTAGAATGTCATTTGCATTTATAAACTGTTTGACTTTGGTTTACCATATGTCTTAAAAGTCTGATCATGTTCGTCTGTCCTTGGTGTCTTTCTTTATAGATAAACAACTCGTGCGCCCCCGCTTGAGTCACTGCAACGTTGCAGATTTGAACCGAGTGCTTCGCTTAGAGGTGTTCGTGAGCGCGAACTTACAACTTAGGGCGGCTCATTTGATACTAGGGTACGACCCTATATCGTCGGACTTCTAGGAGATCGAGAATGCCATTATTGCCGGTGACCGGCGGCGTAGGAGGATTCACGTAGCCAGACCACATTTCCTGGCCGACCACGATCTTCCTGACGCCCCCCACACCATACTGTACTCACAACCGATTGCTGCGATCTCTCTCGCTACGCACTCTCAGACAATTGTTGTCCCAGAGGAGCAGGTGTCCTCGTCGAACACATTGGACGAGGAGATAGAACAATTTCAACTAGAGGACTCCCCACGACCTCGTGGAAACCCGTTCATTGTTCTTTCTGACGAGGAAGAGGAGCCAGCCGAGACCTCTGGGATTGTGGGCCTAGTGATAGCACGTCCAGACGACAGCTCCATTAAGGAAAACATGGACGAGCTTAAGGGCCTTATGACCGCGAGAGGCGCGAGAGTGGCCAAAAAGGGGACGAAGGGGAGCCAAGCTCCCCCAGCCTTGCCACCACCCCCTCCTCCAACCGACCCCAAGCCTCCAGCCGAAGACCCAAAGAAGAAAAGGAAAGTGGAAGCCGAGGGGGCTGGTGGTGAGAAACAAAAGAAATTGAAACAACAGCCAGCGCCGGCCCAGCAGCAGAAGCTGGATAAGGGCAAAGGCCGGGCTCTCTCAGTCGAGAGTGGGGAGGTCAGAGACGTGGCCGAAGTGCGCCGAGCACCGGCTACCTGGTCTCCTGACTTGAGACTGGACGGCGCACCAATTCCCTGCCACTCCAGTATTAGGGCAATCCAACAAGGCCACGCCCACCACTTGGCCGAGGCATTGGAGCGTCCTCTTCTGCTACCCAAGGACATGGAAACCTTGGAGAAGATGGGCCAGCCTCAGTTGTTCCTCTCATTAAAAAGGGATTTAGCTCTGGTAAGTTCCACCCCACACTCGTACTCTAGATTCATTTGTACACACTTTACCATATTTAACCTCCTGACACTTTTGCAGGCCATCCAAAAAGTTTTCACGGCCGAGAAGTTCGTAGAGGATGCTCGGAAGCGTGCTGGGATGGAGCAAGAGCTAAGGCAAGAGGCTGAAAGGTCCCTAAGCCAAGTCCTAGCAGAGAATGGAAAGATCACATCGCGGTTGGCCGATTTAAAAAGAGAGAAGGATGGTGCCGAGGCCAGCTTAAAGTCGATGGAAAACCAAGTAGAGGGGCAACGTAAGCTTCTTCGCCAAAGGGACGACGAGCTCTCTCAAGCCCAACGGGCATGCTCTTACCTGGAGAAGGAGCTTACGCTGGCGAAGGAGGAGGCTCGCGCCCACAAGCACGCACTGGAGGTCGCGAGGAAGGCCAGCTATCAAGAGGGAGTAAAAGCAACGCAAGAACAGTTGACAGAAGCCTTTGCGGCCTTGTGCCAAGAGTACTGTCAACAGGTCTGGGGAGAGGCCATGAATGCAGCAGGGGTTCCTCAAGCTTCCGAGCTGAGGAAGCCCGAAAACATTTGGCTTCCCCTAGACATACAGGAAATAGAAGACCCTCCTGTTGCTGCCTCCCCTGCCCTTCCTCCTGTGGTGCAAGAACTCGTTCCCGATTCTACAGAACCTGAAGGTTCCCATAAAGAGAAGGATGAGCGTGGTGGTGCCGAGAAGGAGCAAATTCAGAACGTGGAGCCCCTCGTTCCTTCAACAAACAAAGGGAAGCAAGCTTTGTCTACCTTTGAGCTGGAACTGAAGAGCACTGAGGCTGGCAGCAGCTCCCTCCAAGACCCCCCCTCCCCAAGCTTAGGGCCTAGCTTAGGACTTTCATGTACTCCCCTTTTTTTTTTTTTGATGATGTAAATAATTAATGAAGAACAATTTTATTCAACTTTCACTCATGCCGTACTTGTTTTACTTTATTCTTTTTGTGCTTGTCATGAAATTTCTCACTAATACATGGTTAAAGGAAGAACAGTATAAACAAATCTAACTCCAGGAGTTACACAATTATAACCTCTAAACAACTATGCGCATATTTGCTTTGCAAAGTAGAATATTTAAGAACCTGATAGAGATTAAGTTAGTTGAATATTAAACAATGCCTTAGTTAAAAAAACTCATATGATGGTTAAACTTTTATAATCTGAGGTATTACTTTCAGTAGGATGTAAGGTCCGAGGGCTATTCCTTACAAAAATTTGTTTGACACTTAAAGATATAGAACTTAAGATCTAAGTTAATGAATGGTAAGATACTGATTTCCACAAAGCGTGTGATAAGAATAAGAACAGTGACTAACGTGCTGTTTAACAAATGAGAAAATATCAATTTCCACAAGGTTTGTGGTCCGAGGACCATACTTAACCATGTCTCTGTTTGACACTTAAGAATAGTAACTTCAAATGTTAATTTCCCCAAAGTAGAAGGTCCGAGGACCCGACATAACTAAGGTTCTGTTTAACAAATGATAAGATATCAATTTTCACAAGGTTTGTGGTCTGAGGACCATACTTAACCAAGTTTCTGTTTGACACTTAAGAATAGTAACTTCAAATGTTAATTTCTCCAAAGTAGAAGATCCGAGGACTCGGCATAACTAAGGTTCTGTTTAACAAATGATAAGATATCAATTTCCACAAGGTTTGTGGTCCGAGGACCATACTTAACCAAGTTTCTATTTGACACTTAAGAATAGTAACTTCAAATGTTAATTTCCCCAAAGTAGAAGGTCCGAGGACCCGGCATAACTAAGGCTCTATTTAACAAATGATAAGATATCAATTTCCACAAGGTTTGTGGTCCGAGGACCATACTTAACCAAGTTTCTGTTTGACACTTAAGAATAGTAACTTCAAATGTTAATTTCCCCAAAGTAGAAGGTCCGAGGACCCCGCATAACTAAGGTTCTGTTTAACAAATGATAAGATATCAATTTCCACAAGGTTTGTAGTCCGAGGACCATACTTAACCAAGTTTCTGTTTGACACTTAAGAATAGTAACTTCAAATGTTAATTTCCCCAAAGTAGAAGATCCGAGGACCCGGCATAACTAAGGTTCTGTTTAACAAATGATAAGATATCAATTTTCACAAGGTTTGTGGTCCGAGGACCATACTTAACCAAGTTTCTGTTTGACACTTAAGAATAGTAACTTCAAATGTTAATTTTCCCAAAGTAGAAGGTCCGAGGACCCGGCATAACTAAGGTTCTGTTTAACAAATGATAAGATATCAATTTCCACAAGGTTTGTAGTCCGAGGACCATACTTAACCAAGTTTCTGTTTGACACTTAAGAATAGTAACTTCAAATGTTAATTTCCCCAAAGTAGAAGATCCGAGGACCCGGCATAACTAAGGTTCTGTTTAACAAATGATAAGATATCAATTTTCACAAGGTTTGTGGTCCGAGGACCATACTTAACCAAGTTTCTGTTTGACACTTAAGAATAGTAACTTCAAATGTTAATTTCCCCAAAGTAGAAGGTCCGAGGACCCGGCATAACTAAGGTTCTGTTTAACAAATGATAAGATATCAATTTTCACAAGGTTTGTAGTCCGAGGACCATACTTAACCAAGTTTCTGTTTGACACTTAAGAATAGTAACTTCAAATGTTAATTTCCCCAAAGTAGAAGGTCCGAGGACCCGGTATAACTAAGGTTCTGTTTAACGAATGATAAGATATCAATTTCCACAAGGTTTGTGGTCCGAGGACCATACTTAACTAAGTTTCTGTTTGACACTTAAGAATAGTAACTTCAAATGTTAATTTCCCCAAAGTAGAAGGTCCGAGGACCCGGCATAACTAAGGTTCTGTTTAACAAATGATAAGATATCAATTTCTACAAGGTTTGTGGTCCGAGGACCATACTTAACCAAGTTTCTGTTTGACACTTAAGAATAGTAACCGCAAGCCCCTGAGGTATTTATAACTTTGAACTACTAACTAACAAAAACACATTTTATTAATAATAATACCTTCGAAGGTTATTTACATTCCAAGAGCGTGGTACAATTCTTTCATCTAGGTCAGCTAGCCGATACGACTCTATGCCTGCTACTGAAACAATGCGATAGGGGCCTTCCCAGTTTGGTCCTAGCTTACCCCAGGCTGGGTTCTTAGAAGTGCCCACAACCTTTCTTAGTACAAGATCCCCGGGTGCGAGTGGCCTTAGCTTCACGTGGGCATCATATCCCCGTTTAAGCTTCTGTTGATAATAAGCCATTTGGACCATAGCTGCCTCGCGCCGTTCCTCAATTAAATCAAGACCTTTCTCTAGGAGGCCATCATTATTCTCCGGGCTAAAAGAACTCGTCTTCAGGGTGGGAAAACCTGATTCCAGAGGTATCACTGCCTCGGCTCCATAAGTCATAGAGAATGGCGTTTCTCCCGTGGACCTGCGCGGTGTAGTCTGATACGTCCAGAGAACATGTGGGAGTTCTTCTACCCACTTGCCTTTTGCATCGTCCAACCTTTTCTTGAGCCCACTGACTATGACCTTGTTAACGGCCTCGGCTTGCCCATTTCCCTGAGGATAAGCTAGGGTGGAGTACCTATTTATGATGCCCATATCACCACAATATTTCTTAAAAGCCTTGCTATCGAATTGAACGCCATTGTCTGAGATAAGTGTGTGTGGTATACCGAATCTGGTGATGATATTTTTCCAGACAAACTTCTTGGAATCAACGTCTTTGATATTTGTTAAGGGCTCAGCCTCAACCCATTTAGTGAAATAGTCTGTCCCCACGAGGAGCCATCTTTTGTTTCCTGCAGCTCTCGGAAATGGCCCCACTATGTCCATTCCCCATTGTGCAAAAGGCCAAGGACTGGAGAGAGGGTTGAGAACCCCACCAGGTTGATGAATGTTAGGGGCAAACCTCTGGCATTGATCACATTTTCGAGCATAGTCCTGAGCCTCCCTCTGCATATTGGGCCACCAATAACCCTAAGTCAGAGCTCTGTGGGCTAAAGATCTTCCCCCAGTGTGGCTCCCACAAATCCCTTCATGCAGTTCTTCCAGAAGTGCTTCCGTTGAGTCAGGGTGCACACACAATAAGTACGGTCCTGAGAAGGATCGTTTATACAGTTTCTGGTCCTCGGACAACTAGAAACGTGGTGCCTTTCGACGTATCTTATCTGCTTCAGACTTGTCCTCAAAAAGGATGTCGTTCTTAAGAAAAGATATAACCGGGTCAATCCAACTAGGTCCAGGCCTTATTAAATGAATGCAAGCTGCGTGGACAACGGTAAGAGTTGGCTCTAGCAAATCCTCCACGAGGATAATCCTGGGTAAACCCTGAGCCGAAGACGTTGCTAACGTAGCCAAAGAATCTGCATGGGTGTTTCCACTCCTAAAAATGTGAGCTAAGACGAAGGAGTCAAATTCAGCTTGCTGACGCTTGACCTGGGCCAAATATTCCTGCATTCTTGGGTCCCTAGCCTCCATGGTCCCCGTGACCTGGCCGACCACTAACTGAGAGTCCGAGAACGCATGGACTTCCTTTCCACCCATCCTATGTACCATGTTCATGCCCACCAGGACTGCTTCGTACTCGGCTTCATTATTAGTAGCCAAGAATGACAGCTTTAGAGATTTTTTGAAGACAACTCCCTCAGGGGATATCAGAACAAGTCCGACACCAGACCCTCTCTGATTAGCTGCCCCATCGGCATACATTTTCCAAGTCAGAGGTGCTGCGGCTGTGATCACACCAACTGATTTTCCATCCATGTGTGCTTCTTTCAGAGTTTCTTCTAACAATGGTTCGGTAAACTCTGCCACCAAGTCAGCAAGGACTTGGCCCTTCACGGAGGTGCGAGGCCTGTATTTAACATCAAAGGCTCCCAAAATGGTTCCCCATTTTGCCACCCTGCCAGAGTAATCGGCGCTGCGTAACACCGCCTTGAGAGGCAATTGGGTCAGAACCACCATAGTGTGAGACTGAAAATAATGAGGAAGCTTACGCGTGGCATGAACTATGGCCAGAAGTGCTTTCTCCAAGGGTAGATAGCGCACCTCGGCCTCATTCAAAGACTTACTAACGTAGTAGACCGATCTTTGCACCCCGTTTTCATCCCTTATAAGGACCAGGCTAACTGCGTGGACGGCCACTGCTAGATAAGCAAATAAAACCTCGTCCGCCTCGGGGCGAGACAAAATGGGTGGCCGAGAAAGATATTACTTAAGCTGTTGGAAGGCTAACACGCAGTCCTCGGTCCATTGAAACCCCTTCCATTTATTCAACAATTGGAAGAAAGGGCGGCATCGGTCAGCTGACCGAGAGATAAACCTACTTAGTGCGGCAAGCATTCCGGTCAATTTCTGGATTTCTTTTGGGTTCCGAGGCGGCTGCAAATCCTGAATAGCCTTGACCTGTGCTGGGTTTACCTCTATGCCTCTATGAGTAATCATATATCCCAAGAACTTTCCAGATCCCACGCCAAAAGAGCACTTTGAAGCGTTAAGGCGCAACTTGTACTTTCTTAGCACCTGGAAGGTGTCGGCCAGATCTTTGACGTGTGAAGGTATTGTATTACTCTTCACCACCATATCATCCACATATACCTCAATAGTCTTCCCTAGTTGCTGTTTGAACATTCTAGTCATCATTCTTTGGTAGGTAGCCCCAGCATTCTTCAACCCAAACGGCATGACCTTATAGTGGTAGTTCCCTGTTGGAGTAATGAAAGCAGTCTTCTCTTGATCCTCCAATGCCAGTGGAATCTTATGGTAACCTTGGAAGGCATCCAAAAAACTCATACGAGGATGTCCGATAGTGGCATCCATAAGTTGATCAATACGCGGCATTGGGAACGAATCCTTGGGGCAGGCCTTGTTCAGATCTGTGAAGTCCACACATACTCTCCACGTTCCATTCTTCTTTTTAACCACAACCGTATGCACCAACCATTCGGGGTAGAAAACTTCTTTAATAGCCCCAGCCCTCTTGAGTTTGAGCACCTCTTCCTTCACAGCCTCGGAATGTTCTCTAGAAGAACGCCGAGGTGGCTGCCTTCTCAGAACAATGGCAGGGTTGACATTTAAATGATGACAAATGAAGCTCGGGTCTACGCCGGGAGCCTCATAAGGGTCCCACGCAAAAATATCAATATTGTCTTTCAGAAATTCCAACAACTCCATCTTCTCCTGGTGTGGCAAACGTATGCCAACTTGGAAGAACCTCTCTGGGTCATCCGCTATCAAAAACTTCTCTAACTCCTCACAAACTGCCTCCTCTCCTATCACCGCTCCAGGTGCATCCGGAGCTGTTAATTGCTATGAGTCTTGGATAAGCAAAGCCGACGACTCGACTTCTGTCTGATGAAGCACTGCGGCCGATATGCATTGCCTGGCCACCGATTGGCTGCCGAGGATCTCTTCAACATATTCCCCAGAGGGGAACTTAACCTTAACATGCAAGGTGGAGGAGACGGCTCCCAGAGCGTGCAGCCAGGGCAGGGCGAGGATGGCTGTATATGGGGAGTACGCGTCGACCACTATGAAATCCACCTCAATCATTTCTGAGCTGGATTGAACGGGCAAACGAATCTGTCCCTTCGGCACAAAGGCCCTTCCTTCAAAGCTTATGAGTGGTGAGTTATAAGGAGTAAGATCTTCCAACTTCAACCTTAGTCCTTTAAACAAATCAGGGTACATGATATCAGCACCACTGCCCTGATCAATCATCACCCTCTTCACATCATAATTCCCTATCCTGAGAGTGACCACAAGAGCATCATCATGGGGTTGAATGGTACCAACCTTATCCTCCTCCGAAAATCCTAAGACAGGTAAAGTCCCCTTCAACCTCTTCGGCCTGCAGCCTGCCTCCTCGGCCTGAGAATGGGAAACCGCCATCACCCTAGTGGGACCTGAGCCGGTCCTACCAGGTGCAGCGAAGATAACGTTAATTGTTCCCAATGCCGGCCGAGATGGATTATTCCTTTGATTATTTGAGCCGGATTGACTGCCCTGCCCACTAGGTTGACACAAGTGCTGCTTCAGTTTTCCTTCACTGACAAGTTGCTCCAAGTGGTTCCAAAGGGTTCGACAGTTCTCGGTAGTGTGGCCACGTCCTGATGGTACTGACAAAAGAGGTTCTGATTCCTCTTAGCGGGGTCTCCTGCCATCTTACCAAGCCACCTGAAGAAGGGCTCCTTACGAACTTTCTCCAGTAATTGGTGTACTGGTTCTTGGAACACAGTGTTCACGGTCTGAGGTGCTGCCGAGACGGACTGCCCGATGTAATCTCTCCTTGGCTTGTTGTTGTGGTATCTGTCCGACCTGAAATCCCTTTTATCCTGCGGGATAACCTTCTCCTTACCCTTTCCTTGCTGCTGGTCTTCCTCCACCCTTTTGTATTCATCAATACGATCCATGAGGCGACGTACGCTGTGGACGGGCTTTTTGGTCAAGGACTTCCTCAAATCGTGATCAGTAGGAAGGCCTACCTTAAAGGTATTGAGCGCCACCTCATCAAAATCACCATCTATCTCGTTAAACATCTCCCAGTACCGGTCGGAGTATGCCTTCAACGTCTCCTCTTCCCTCATGGTCATGGATAACAGCGAGTCCAATGGCCGAGGCACTCTACTACACGTGATAAACCGCGAAGCGAATGCTCTAGTAAGCTCCCCGAACGAACCTACAGACCCTGATTTAAGGCCGTTGAACCACCTTATAGCAACAGGTCCCAAGCTAGAGGGGAAAACTTTACACATCAGGGTCTCGTTATAAGAGTGCACCGCCATCCTCTGGTTAAAGTGACTAACATGCTCCATTGGATCAGTACGGCCATTGTAGATGGTAAAGGTGGGCTGGGTAAACCTCCTGGGGAGCCTCCCCCTCTCAATCCTCCGTGAGAATGGAGATTTGGAGAGTTGGTGTAACGCCCAACTCATGGCATCATTCCCCAAGCCCCTGGAAGGAAGTTTCTTGCGTCTGCGAGCTGGCGGGTCGTCCTCCTCACAAGAGGACATTGCGCTGGGGGATGAGCATGACCTCGAGCTGTAACTACCTCCTCGGACCTCCCCTGAAGAAGGATCAGATGAGGACGGTGAAGACTTACGTCTGGCGCGGCGCAGCTTTCTTTTCAAACGATTAATCTCCTTCTGCATGGCTTTAGCACCATCCTCGTGGGTGGTGCTACCCCCGCCATGAGTATGGCTAGCCCTAGGGTATTCTATATGGACACTGCCCTCACGATCCCTTTGACGCTCAAGACGCTCGAAAAGATCCTCAGGTTGTAATCCTTGAGACTCTGCATGGTGTGAGCCTAGGCCTGCCATAGTATCTTAGCTCCTTTTCTGACTAGATTCCCACAGACGGCGCCAATTGTAAGTGCACAATTGCACCTGGACCCAAAGAAGATTATGGGCTCAGGCCCAATGAGCTTTAAACAACGAAATTTGTAGAGTGTGGGCTGTAAATCTAGATTAAAGGTACTGAGAACTTGATAACAGGCTTTGGAGTGCAAACACTAGTAAACAATGAATGATAATTGCAAATGGGTCTCCTCGGACATGAGCCGAGGACTACTTCTTTATTATTTCTCTTTCTTCCTTAAAGATTACAATTCTTAATTTCTTTCTTAGTTCCGGACCCCTTTTTCTTTGGCCTTCACCCCCCTTAAATACTTCTTTTCCTCATGCTTTATCCACGTGTTGCTCAAACCCCCTCCCCTCTAGATATTTCTTTTCTTAGTGCCTTTGAATAGTGACCAGAAGTTTCAGTTCTACTGTTCAGGGGTCACTTCCCCATTAATGCGGCCAGGGGGGTAGGTGCAGAGCCTTTAATGTGGAGGTGGCAGCCTTTGCTCTTGGTATTTTTCTAACACCGGTGCATCTAGAAGGTTCAGGGTTTCTCCCTTTTAACCAACAGTCTTTACAGAATTCTGCCTTGACCTTCATAGCGAATCTCCGAGTTTTCTTGGATTTGTTCGAGGAGAAACTCACCCTCGGCTGGATCCTCGGATCCTCGGTGTATGGGCCGATTCGCAGTGCCATCAAATTCTTAGCTTAAGAACATATCGGCCCTCCTTGCTAGAGCCCAAAGGCCCAAATGCCCGCTTGGGTTCTTTTACTCCCCACAGTTGATTCTAAATGTTGTGGTCTCTTTATATGTAAACAGCGAAAGGTTGTCAGTCATAAGGTTTAAGCAAAAACAATCAAACCAAAATAGTCAAAATACCTTAATCTCAGCCAAATATGTATAGCAAAAATAATCTCAGGCCTAAATAATATTTAACGCCAATTTCTTTCTCAAAAAGTAAAAAATGTTTTACAAAATCAAAACTCATTGATAGCAAGTCAGCGAGAGACCGGACGATCAATGGGTTAAGCAATATGTTTTTTTTTTTTTTAAATCTTTTGACTATAGCAGCATTAAAGTATGCATTCCTCACTGTCTGCAGCATTGAACAATGTTTCAAAAAGAAACAATTTTAATCCACCTAGCTGCTCACCTTCTTGGTTTCCTACCAAGCCCACCTATAAGCATATGAACTCCCCATCTAATGAGAAGTGACATCATTCAACTTGTAAATCTAGGATTAAGCGGGATGCTTATTAATACAAAGTGTAATGTAAGGTGAAAACATTAAACTTTTGGGCTCTATAGATTTAATCAAAAGAACAAAATAATTTATTATCATACCTTGTATTCTTGTTTTTGTTAACATTGTAGATGTTTGGATGGGTTGTGGTTGTGGTTGTGGTTGTGGCTCATGACCAGTTGTTCCTATTATGGCTCTCTCTGGTTCAAGGTTTTTGAGGGTTTGGTTTCGGGGGAAAATAGGCTAAAAGGAGCATTCTGTTGCAGATCAAGCCAAATGTTACAAATTGAAAAGTCATTTCAGTTTTTGTTACAGAAGATAGTAATAATTTAACCCACATACAACTAAATTTGACACAGATATGGAAAACAAAAGCAACTCTTAACAAAATTAATTCCTATATCATATTTGTCACCTAACTTAAAATAAATAGATAGAACAAAATTACCGGTAATGGTTCTGAAAGTATGACAGTGGCAGAAGACAGAGAAGGCAGTGGCAGGGCCATCAAATTTCTCTCTCATTGCATGACAGGCTCTTTCTCTGTATATTGATCAGTGAAATAGATTTTTGTTTTACTACAGTGAAATGGTGCAATAAGCAACCCATGTCATGCCATAATGTTTGTTATCATCCGCAATTATGTATGCAAGCTCATCAACATTAGTCCAATTACAATTTCCACCCAAAAAATAAAATTAAAGGCAGAATGAAAATCAAAGTCAGCCATACCCAAAAAAATTATTTAAAAAAAAAAAAAAAACTTTAAACTCCAAGCAACCATATTCATTCCAGTGTTGGTACATAGGAAAAGGAAAAACGAAAAGAAACTTTAACTTTTCAGACTTACCGTCTCTCTATCGTCCTCTCTCCTTCTGTATCAGCTTATTCCAAATGGTTATTTAAAGAATCTTCAAATGATGTAATGATCATTCTCTTGTGACTCTAAACTGACTTGGTGGCAGAAATCTAAGTGGACAAGTTTGCACTCTGATGCAGAGAAGAAACAGAACATAGTGCAAACTGCAAAGCAGATCGGCAAGTAAGGGTTTTTCTTTTGGCCATTTGTGTTTAACGAATGGAAACAGCGGATGCTTTTGTCTAACGTTTGGTTGAGTCTTTTAATTTTTTTTTATTTATAGTAAGAGGCTTTCAAACGGTGTTGTGGAAGTAAAAGTAAAAATTTTAAGATTAATCAACGAATGAGATTATTAAAAACTAAAAAAAGAGGGATAAAAAATTGAACGAATCACACCTAGATTCTTCAATTGGGATATGATTCCAATATCTTCAATCATCTATCCTGGTGATCGCTAACCCTTTTGAAGCAATGGACAAACAAACACCAGCCGTTCTTTTATGCAGCCAAACTCTCTGCATAAAGCCAATTTTTCAACAAATCCAGCAGAAACAAATCCATATCAAGTAAATCATATAATATGAATAATCCAAACAGCAAATAAGCTAGAGAACCATATCAGGGAGGAACCAAAACTTTATCATAACAAAACCAAATAATTTTATTCCCCTCTCAATTAATTAAAATAAAATCTAAGATTTCTAAATTAAAATTTATTTTCTTTCCCTCATTTTCTCAAAACCCAATAAACGAAAACCCCATCATAGGGTCATATTTATTTCCTAATAAAAGAAAACCCCATCACAACCAATGAAAAACCATATCTAAAAACTTGAAACTTTTAATTGTCACACACTTTCTCAGAACTCAAATAGAAAACAAACACACACAGAGAGATAGAGAGAGCAATACCTTAGTAGAATCATCGAACACTTTCCGAAGAAGAACTTCATAATTTGAGGGCAACTTCAATTCCCAGAATCAGGGCCACGCAGTCCTCTGGTAAATCACCCAAATTGGGAGAAAATAGAAGAGAAACAGGTGTGAATTGTCAAAGAAGGATCTGCGAATAGTTTTATACAATTTGAAACGGAAATTGAATAAAAAAAAAAAGCATGCCTACCTTTTGAAATGTCTGTTGTTGCAGAGAAGGAATGGGATAGCGTCTGAATCGTCTGTTGTGCTTCCTTTTGGAATTTATTTTTTCCTCCGTTTGTTGGTTTGGAATGGAACATGCAAGCAATAAGACACGAAACAAAAAAAAAAAACGTTTGATGAGAGGAAGATTATGTATCGACAAATAGGATAACTACCTATTTAAAATTCAGAAACAGAACATAGTGCAAACTACAAAGCAGATCGGCAAGTAAGGGTTTTTCTTTTGGCCATTTGTGTTTAACGAATGGAAACAACGGATGCTTTTGTCTAATGTTTGGTTGAGTCTTTTAATTTTTTTTTATTTATAGTAAGAGGCTTTCAAACGGTGTTGTGGAAGTAAAAGTAAAAATTTTAAGATTAATCAACGAATGAGATTATTAAAAACTAAAAAAAGAAGGATAAAAAATTGAACGAATCACACCTAGATTCTTCAATTGGGATATGATTCCAATATCTTCAATCATCTATCCTGGTGATTGCTAACCCTTTTGAAGCAATGGACAAACAAACACCAGCCGTTCTTTTATGCAGCCAAACTCTCTGCATAAAGCCAATTTTTCAACAAATCCAGCAGAAACAAATCCATATCAAGTAAATCATATAATATGAATAATCCAAACAGCAAATAAGCCAGAGAACCATATCAGGGAGGAACCAAAACTTTATCATAACAAAACCAAATAATTTTATTCCCCTCTCAATTAATTAAAATAAAATCTAAGATTTCTAAATTAAAATTTATTTTCTTTCCCTCATTTTCTCACAACCCAATAAACGAAAACCCCATCACAAGGTCATATTTATTTCCTAATAAACGAAAACCCCATCACAACCAATGAAAAACCATATCTAAAAACTTGAAACTTTTAATTGTCACACACTTTCTCAGAACCCAAACAGAAAACAAACACACACAGAGAGATAGAGAGAGCAATACCTTAGTAGAATCATCGAACACTTTCCGAAGAAGAACTTCATAATTTGAGGGCAACTTCAATTCCTAGAATCAGGGCCACGCAGTCCTTTGGTAAATCACCCAAATTGGGAGAAAATAGAAGAGAAACAGGTGTGAATTGTCAAAGAAGGATCTGCGAATAGTTTTATACAATTTGAAACGGAAATTGAATAAAAAAAAAGCATGCCTACCTTCTGAAATGTCTGTTGTTGCAGAGAAGGAATGGGATAGCGTCTGAATCGTCTGTTGTGCTTCCTTTTGGAATTTATTTTTTCCTCCGTTTATTGGTTTGGAATGGAACATGCAAGCAATAAGACACGAAACAAAAAAAAAAAAAAAAAAACGTTTGATGAGAGGAAGATTATGTTTGTTGGTTGGAAAATGCTGTTATGATCTGCTTCTATATGGAGTTTTAGAGAAAAGATGGAAGTCAGAGTGAGTCTGAACTTTTGATCGGGAAATATGGCATTCGGGTTTTTGGGTGTGTGTTTGCTTTTTATAAGTGGGTTTGTGTTTTTATATGACTCTCCTAAAACAGTGTACCGTACGGTTTTTTTAAAGAATAAATTGTAGACGTGGCAGCATTTTAAGTGGCTTTTTTTTCCTAATGTGGCAGGGTCTAAAAAGTCAAGCATTGTAAAGTACGACTATTTTTAAAAAAACTGTATACGTGTTTGAATTTTAAATAGGTAGTTATCCTATTTGTCAATACTTCCTTAAATGTAGGAACCAAGTTTCTCTCAGCTTCGTCTATTATATATAATATATATATATATATATATATATATATATATATATTGATTCATGAGACTCAACAAATATATATCATTTTTAATTTCAATAGGATTTAAATTTTACTAGCCTTTGAGCACACACTCACGCACGTGCTAAGAGGCTCTTCTATTTTTTGGGTAAGGGTTAATTTAGAGCATTAATTATAATTTGGGATTACTACATTTTTCAATCACAAAAAAAAAACTTAGGGGTGTGATACGTATTATGTGCGGTGAAATAATTTTTCATCACATCCCTAGGTTTTTTTTTGTGATTGAAAAATGTAGTAATCTCAAATTATAATAAATGCTTTAAATTAACCCTTACCCAAAAAATAGAAGAGCCTCTGGCGTGCTTAGAGGCTAGTAAGGTACATGAGTAAATTAATAAGTTTTTTGTTAAAGGAAATGCTCCTAGAAATATCCTAAAATTTAGGAACTACACATCCACGTTTTTTTTTTTTTTTTTTTTTTTTTTTTTTTTTTTTTTTTTTATAACTTTTATGTATGGCAGTTATAATTTTTTTCTAATTCTAAAATGTATTGAGTAAATCCTAAAATTTACCCATTTTCTAAACATCCATAACATAAGTAAATAAAAGCTTAAATTTTAAATTTTATGGCAGGAGATACAGGTTTCTTTTGGTGTTGTTGTTCTTTTTTAAAAAATTTAATAACATTTATCAATTTTTGTTTAATCCAAAATTTTAGTTTTTAAGTCCTAAAAGTTAGCCACTTACTACACATCCATAACAAAAGTTAAAAATAGTTTAAATTTCAAATATATCAACAACATCAACAACCTTTAAAACTGAGAAAAATGTACGTAACATTTTTTATGAAGTAGTAAATTAATACTTATGGAAAAAAATTTAAATTGAATTTCACATAGAATTATACAAATGATAAATATTGTTTCTATTACGAAAGAAATTTTTTTACAACAATTTCTTAGCTAACAACCACTTTATGTGAGGTTTAATACATATAATAGTTTTTGTAAAGTCTTTCACCCGAACTTATCTAATATTTCATTCCAATGACTCCTCAATGCAATCCAAAAAATTTGTACGTATGTCAACTTGAGAGAGATAAAAGAATTAGGGTTAAACCAAGTATTTTTAAAAAAAAAAATTAATCAACAAACCAAAGTTAGAATTTAACTCTATCATGAACTCATTAAAATCTAATCACCACATCATCAACTATTTAAATAAATAACTAAATAAATAAAATAAAATGTAACGCCAAAAACATATACAATGATGGTAAAAAAAAAAAACTAAACAACTTTAACGCCAAAAACACTAAAAGAGAATCAAATAAACACCAATTAACTTCATATCAGAGGAGAAAGTGAATAATTAATTTTTTTTTATTTATTAAAAGTGAGATCTATCAACCTAGATTGGAAATGTAAGCCTCAGAAGTTTATTTGTAGGCTGTTCCTTGTAGAGAAAGAAAAATATGTGTCCATTAATTTTTTTTTTAAAAAAAAGGAGAGAGAAAGAGAAATAGATGTCCATTAAAAAAAGAAAAGAAAAAAAAAGGAGAGAAATAAGTCAATCCGTGGGGTTGGTGACTTTTATGGGACAAGTCCTCAATTTGAGGAAGATATCTATGAGTAGTTTTGGTTAATTTTAAAATTTTGAATAAAGAGTGGTGAGACATGTGATGATAAGGGTGAAAATGAGGAAATCAGATAAAAGTAGATTGGTGGGAGGGAAGAGAGATAAATGGAAGGTTTTTTTTTTTTTTTTTTTTTTTTTTACGGTAAGTGGGGTGGGAAGTTTTCTTTTTTTTGTTATTAGAAATTAGAAATAGGTGTGTCAGTCAAAAAGAGAAACAGGCGTGGTTTTTTTTTTTTTTTTTTTTTTTTTTTTTTTTTTTTTCTGTTTAGTGGAAAGTTAAAAGGAGATTTTTGTGGTAGTTTTGTATTTTTGTATGACTATCAATACGTGGGGTGGGGTGTTTTTTTTTAAATAATAATAATGTATTTTAAAAAACAATAAAAATGGGTTGGTGGGAGAGTGTTCCTATTTTGTAGGCAATATTTTAGTGCAATGTCTCCTCAATGCAATCCAAAACATTTGTGCGTATGTGAACTTGAGAATGATAAAAGAATTAGGGTTAAACCAAGTATTTTTTTTTTATAAAAATTTAATCAACAAACCTAACTTAGAATTTAACTCTATCATGGACTCTTTAAAATCTAATCACCACATCATCAACTATTTAAATAAATAACTAAATAAAAAAAATAAAATTTAACGCCAAAAACATATACAATGAAGGTAAAAAAAAAAAAAAATCTTAAAAAGAAAAAAAAATACGTAGAAGGAAAAAAAAGTGAGGAAATAGAAGATAAAGATTTTTTAGAATTTAACTCACTCTTTAAAATCTAATCACCACATCATCAACTATTTAAATAAATAGCTAAATAAAAAAAAATTTAACGCAAAAAACATATACAATGAAGGTAAAAAAAAATTTCTTAAAAAGAAAAAAAAATTCAGAGAAGGAAAAAAAAAGTGAGGAAATAGAAGATAAAGATTTTTTAGAATTAAAAACTTTAATGAAAGTCAATCATAAACCAAAGAAAAGAAAACAAAGAGGAACTTGCAAAAGATAGAACCTAAAAATTTATTGGAGCCTCTGACAATAAATGTACTAAATGTCTTCAATCTGAAGAAGAATGAGAGATAAAAATTGCTAACGTACGTGAGTTTGTGGGTTTTAAAGTGTAAGAATTTTAATTTACATATTTATCCTCGTTAGTTAAAAACTTGTAAGTGGATGTGATGAGGATAATTTAGACATCTAAAATGTGGAATCCAAACAGGGAAAGCCCCTTAAATAGTAGTATAGATATCAAATGAACTCTACCAACATATTCATCATTTAAAAAAAATTATATAACCAAATTTGATTAGGAATCCATAATCCTATGTTACATTATAAATAGTTTTTTTGGGGATTATTTGTTACAATTTCAACTTGGCTTTTCATTCCTATATTATATTTTAAATAACTTTTTTTTTTGGGATTATTCTTCCAACACCACTCTGTTGTACAGTCTCTTACATTGATTTTGGTACTTGGAGTGCCTTCAAAACAAAATGTATGTAAACTTTTCTTATCAGGTTTAATGTTAACATATATGAGAGATATTTTGGTCAATTAGAAAAAGTTTGATGAAACATAAAAGGTAAAAGAACTAAAGAATGCACAATCTGAAAAAATAAATGAATAAATAAATAGTGACTGTCTTAGGCAGAGGCTTTAAAAGATTTTTTTTAAAAAAAAATTCTTTATGTTCATGTGTATGTATGTATTGGGTTTAATTGAATTGGAATTATCTTTGAAACTTTGGTTTTGATTGAATAATAAAAATGACAGAAGAAGTATGTTTTAATATTTGGAGTATTTTGTATATGTGTTGTTGTATTTTAAACTTGGTATTTGAATTGTTAAATTGTTAATTCATAGTTTCATTATTCATCTATTGATCATGAATAATAATATTACTATTTGCAACCATCATGATATGGTATCAATGATGCAATCATTCCGAATGCTTTCCTTTAAAGTTTAGATAAAGTCTATCTTATGATTAAAAAAATTACAATTAAAAGACTTGAAAATACATCAATATATATATAAAAGCAGAGACCTCATGCGAGAGTGCATGAGGTTCTGCCATGTGGCGCTCTATATGAGTTCTTTGCAATCCTCTTTATTATGAAATGATGTTTTCCAACTTCAAAAATTAAAACAATGCAGCTTTTATGTTTAGCACTTATTGCTTCATAAAAAATCAATTCACTTCTTCCTCTCTCCTAACTCTTCACTTCTTTCCATAAAAAAAAAAGACTATTTACTTCTTCCGGACAAAAAAAAAACTTTCACTTCCCTGTTCAAATTTAAATGCACACTATGGATAAGCACCTGGCAAAGTGAGACCACGCTTTGCACTATTACACCTTTACAATAATATTATATTTTTCAAGTAATTTCTGTTGAGATCAAACCCATCTTAAATTTTTAAAATTTCATTCATTCTCTTTCTTAACTCTTCAGTTCTTTCTACGTCTCTTAAGTCTTAACTCTTCACTTCTTCTAGCAAAAACACAAACAAAAAACTCTTTCACTTCCCCTTTCAATTAAACGCACACTATTGTACCTATTTCTTTTGAAAATTATATATTGATGGATCAACGATTTCTCTTTGAGTTCATGGATAAAAGCTCCTTTCTTAGTGTCTGTAAATAAATAAATATTGCCAACTCTCTCTCTTTGTTTCTTTCTTTCAATTTTTTTTTCAAAATGTTATTTGGGATACTAAGTTTGCGGTTTGCAATGTTTAAGGGAAGATAGACTCAGGTAGATTAAAGCTTCAACTTTACCATGTTTTGGCCGGGGACTAAAGTCACTAATGCTCTATTTGTTTTAGCAATGACATTTTCTAGAAAACGAGTCATTTTCCAAGAAATATTTTCTATAAAACTATCTCATTTTCTAATGTTTTGTAACAACTTTAAATAAGTTGAAAAACAACCTCCTAGCTTCTCTTATTTAGTTTGCTGTGAGATATAGTTGTTTTCCAAAAAAATTTAATAGAAAACAATTTTTAAAAATAAGTCATACTTTTAATGTTGACCAGATATAGTTTTCCTTTGACTCATCTTTTTTTATGCTACCAAACACTAGAAAATATGAAAAACTACTTTTACACAAAGTTTTCCATCGAAACAAACGGAACGTAAACACAAGGAGAAAATGCCACCAGCCCCTAATTTATCAAACCCTTCTTCAGTATCTAAGAGGTACAAAATACTAATACTCAATTTGTTCACTCTTTTTTGTTGTTTGGTAATGGGTTTTTGATAATCGAACTAGATGGTGGTTTGTTTCTTTTCATTTGAACTGTTTACTGGTTGAGATTTTTACTGAGCCACACTGTTTTTGTAATTTATGATTTGGCTTTTGGTGAGTGATTTAAATATGTTACATGAGGATGTGATTAAGAAAATTAGTTGAATTGGGTAATATTTAGACCCTAAGGCAAAGACAGGTTGAGTAACTAATCTGGTTTTGTTGATCAAGTAGAAAGATCAATGAGGAAGAAGCTTAATCAATAAATCAAGCTCCTCCAAGCCACATGTAGTCGGAGCACAAATACATATATCTCTATGGATTGGGTCACATTCAAAGCGCCAATGGAGGCAAAACTTTTGTGGGATTCAAAGTGCAAAGAGCCCAAGAGTAATCATATATTTTATTTTGAATCCATAGTATTTGATAAAATGCTTGACAGAAAATTTATAATTTTTATTTGGTTGTATGATGTAGTAGCCTATATAATTGACATAAGTGAAACAAATTATATTAGCTACGGGTAAGAAAGAAGTTATTATTTTTAGGTGAATAATTTTTTTTTACCCATTGAGGGGTTAAGTATTATTTGGTAGCAAAATTTTAAAATAATCACCACAATCTACACATATTCTATGTCCTACTAAATGATAGAAACTCAATTGTTAAAAATAAGAACAAAGAAAGAAACAATAGAACCCCAAAGGTACAAATTAAGAACTAAGTGGGCAGAAAAAATTATGTGGTGCCTCCATTATTTGAAGGTTAGCTTAGAATCTATATAAACTCAAAATAGTATTAAAAAATTGTTAAATATATTATACTGGTACACCTTTGTTAAAAAATTGTTTTATTTATTTATTAATTTTTTTATAGAAGATAGAATTTCTATTCTAGCATAATCTAAGTGTATATGTGTGTGAAGGTCCCTCTTGGAGACTTGAATCCCGACCCTTACCTCCCACACGCCATAAGTACTTATACTTGTGGAGTGAGCATTGCACCAAGGGTGTGCGGTGGTTAAAAAATTGTTAAATGTGTTGAATCATGTCTACCTCAACCATCATTGAAACTACTTGCTTTATTTATTTATTGGTCAAGTATCATGTATGACTGTCCACAAGAGCCTTGACGATATCAAAGTGTGTTTGTTGCTTTGCCTAGACATGAATCACTATGCAACCTTAGCACTGCTATAGTTAAAATATTATTGAAGATGCTTCTTAGGGTCAATGCCTTAGACATTTCGTATGACAAGGGACAGGTTCAAGGAGTTTGATATGCATAATGTATGCTTGCAATTAATTGGTTTACGATCAACTGAAGATGCTTCATAGGGTCAACACCTTAGTTAGACATTTCATATGACAAGGGACAGGTTCAAGGAGTTTGATATGCATAATGTATGCTTGCAATTAATTGGTTTACGATCAACTGATGGTAGACAACAAAATATGCCTACATGCTCTAAAATTTCTACTATAATTGTAGGTGATTTTAGTAATGAAAATATCCACCATTTATGTTATAATATATGTACAAAAATTTCAAAAACCATTTTACATAAAAGCTTACAGCATTATCCGCGCAATGCGCGGGCAACCTTCTAGTTTTTTTTAATTATTGGATACGTTGGATCTTAAATGACTTTTATTAAACACCATCCTTTATGGCATCATTAAAAAGAAGACTCATATAGATAGGTATTAGGATATTATTTAGAACTATCATAATAAACTAATGTATTACAAATGGTACGGACCTGACTGTAACATCCTATACTATAAAATAAAAATTGGGCCAATAGTTATCTTCTCTTTGCAAAAAATTGTTAAATTCTCATTAATTGTGATAGTTCACTTTTAGGTAAAATAGAAACTCTATTGCCAATGTTTTAAGAAATTTAAAGTTCTATTTCAAAAAATTTCCAAAACATTAGATTTTATTTTAATTATTTTAATAATTTTATATTGTAAAAGAATAAAATTTATACATTACATACAATTATTACTTCAGTTATCTTCTAAATGATGGAGGATATGAGGATGCGATTTGTAGATCCACTATCAAGATAACATAGATTAGATTGGTGGTGGATAGTAGATTTAATTACAGTTGAATATTGTGTAAAGTCATCACCATAGAATAGCTTACGCCGGGATGTGTTATATGGAACCAATAATATGAAAGAATTTTCTAAACCATTATATTGAACAAATAAATAACTTATTTTCATTCATTTTCAAGTTATACATTTTTTTTTTAAAGTCAAGTAATAGACTTTTAAGCAAAATAAATACTTTTAATTTTTATTTAACTATCTTGTGTATCGCACAAGTTAGCAACTAGTATTGAATTAATTTTCCAAACCTAGTGCTCTCTATAGTATGTATTTGTTTTTTCTATTTGATTTTTTCTCTTTAAAATAAGGTTAGTTACAAAAATCAACCCTGAACCATAGCGCATTTGTAATATATAGCCTAAGCTTCAAGATTTTGCAATCAACACGCTAATTCAATGTTAATTTGCAATATCCAATCTAACGTCTAAATAAGTATATATAAAAAAAATATGGTAGGTAACTATCTTGTCTAAATTCTGAGAACATTAAAAATATTCAACATAAATTATGAAAAGCATATGTAAAGTGCACCCAAACCATAAGAGCATTTATAATGTGCACCTTTAATTTGGATTCTAATTTGGGTGGTGGATATTATTTTTGAATTAAGGTGTTAATAGCTAAAATTTGAAGTTTAGGAATGAGTTATGGCCCTTTGTCACACATTAGGCTTTTGTTAGGCATGAAGATGACTCATTAGCAAAGTAATAGGCTAATTTAAGAATATTATGAAATTGTTGCGAATTTTTTTTTATGATAGAAATAATAGAATTTGAGTTTCCCATATCAATACTTATCAAATTTACCCATATGATAGAAATTACAAAAATTGATATATATATATATATATTCTCTTTTTTGGTGAGAAACATAACAAGAAAGTAAATGGTCTTAATTTTTTTTTCTTTTTTTGACAGTTCTATAATTACAATAAAATCTCACAATATTTTTAAAATAAACTAAGGTCTCAACCTACCATAAATCAAAATAAAATAAATGCACACTTGACCTAACCACCACAACTTAAAATAAGGTTGTTAGGAAAATGTTGTCAACCAAAATGTAAATTTTTTCTTTATTATCCAAACCAAAATATAAAATGTTTGACTATAAATATAGGGAAAAGGGAATAAAAGTTGAATATGGCTACTCCTCATCTCTAAGACACATCATGCAAATTCAATGATGTAATTTGTAATTCTCAGAAAAAAAAAATGATGTAATTTGTAATTGAAGAGATGAATTTTGGGTGGGGGCCTTTTCGTTTTCGATCTCACATAGGCCCGGGTTTACTCTAGGGAGTTCCACGTGTCTCTAAACACCAGGGACACATGTATGCATAAAACGTAAGCTCAATGGACCTTAATGTAGTGACACTTGGGGCCCTCGTTAAGTCAAGGAATACTAAGGGCCTGGGAATTGGATTTGGGCTTTTGTTGGAAGGAATTTATTCAAAAATAGGCCCTCAAAAGTAATCTCTCTATGTTCATATTCATATTCATATTTTTATTTAATTTTGATAATTACATAGTTATAAGGGAGCCCTAATGATTTGAATCATAAAAGTTTCTGTTAAAAATATCAAGAAAGCACCAATCAAGCTACTCTTAACCACATTGGTCTCAATGAAAGATTTATAAATAATTTTCATTTGTCTTTTTTTGGATGAGTGAAAAACTTTTAATTACACAATTCAATTTCAGTTTAGAAAATCACCAACCTTGTCTTTAGCGCTAGAAAAGTTAGTACTTGGCAATGGAAGAAAGTCACAACATAATATAATTACTTGAAGAAACTTTGCTTATGTTACACGTGTCGAAGTGTACCCGTATCTAATGGATTGATTGCACTTAAAAAAAAATGATAAAAAAATGTCTTTTATTTGAAAGTTGTTGCCTCCCTAAATAAAACTAGTCAATTACAATACAAACTCAACTTTAACCAAAGCATTTCAAATCTATTACGCTACCACAAGTATCTAAGACAAAAATAAACACTTGGTCGTACTTTTTATTTCCTACAACATCAATCAAATTTGTTAAATTGAGATTAGGTAACTACAATCATCCGTCAAATTTGTTAGTGCAGGTGAAAAATCTAATGTAGTAGACTATTACCAGTTTGTAGCTAGCGGCGTAGCAGGGAGTTGGTTTTCACTTGGACGTGTCTGAAACCCCGTTCCCATGCAAATCGCAAGCCAATACGGAATTACGGATGGCCCGAAGTTCAACTATTTGTCTAGCTGTGACACCAATGTTTATGGTATGGAGAAACCAATAATTCAAAAACCATGAGAATTTCTTAAAACTCCACCTGCACCCTGGGTCTCTGATGGGGAGGGCCAGCCCTTCCTTTAGGCAAGTTAGGCAATTGCCTAAGGCCCCCAAGTGGAAGGGAGGTCCCAAAATTTTAGAAAATAAGAGGGAGTAGGGGAAAAAAATTTAGTTTCAAGTAAAGCACAAAAATTTGGGACAATAGGGGGGGGGGGGGGGGAATTTAGTTTCAAGTACAAAAATCTGGCATATCCTTTTAACCAAAAAACAAACATTTTGATAAATCAAACACTATTATCCTCTAGACAAACCAAAAATTAACCGGATAAACTACAAATTTGGTCTAAGATATTACCCACAAAACAATCACAAATCACAACAAATAAAATAACTCAAAATCCTAAAATTTTTACCTTTCTCCTAGTCTTTGCTCTCCGCCTCTCTCTGTCTCTCATTCTCTTTGATTCTCTTTCTCTCCCCTATTCTCACTTCTCATCTGCTCAAGTCAACAGCTCAAGCAAGGTGAAGGAAGCAAGGTGAAGGCAGCAAGCTTCCTGCCTTCCTTCGCCTCAGGGTCGGCCTTGCTCCGCTTGGACCGCCTCTCTCATTCTTTCTCTGAATCGGTGTCTTCACCTCCAGCCTCCCTAAGCTCTCTTATTCTTTCTCAGCTCAGCCATTCAGCACTTCAGTTCAGCATAATTAGTTCTGCCTCTCTCACTTAGACTTAGGTTCTTCACCCGTCGGTTCAGCATGTATAAATTTGGGCATTTGACTTTGTAATAAGATTAAAGATTGGGCCTGGCTGGTTTTGTTGAACAGTTTTGGGCCTTCAAGGTTTTATTTTTGTTTTTATTTTTATTTTTTTTATAAAGCCTGCTGCCTGCGTTTTTTTTTTTTTTTTTTTTTTTTTCTTTTTGGGTTATAGATTAGATAGGATTTGTTTTGTGTTATTTTGTGGGTGAGTCTTATTAATAAGCCTTGTTGTGTTATAGTTGTGCTTAAATTTTTATTATGCTTGTCCTTAATTTTTTTTTTTTTAAATTTTAATCTTGTGCTTATATATATATATATATATATATATATATATATATATTAGTTAGTGGTAATATATTGAATAAGTCTTTATTTATGCAAGTTGAGATTGCTAAAAACTTGTTATTGTTCGGTGAAACTACAACAATACTTTTTATATAAATCGGGTTCTATTTTTCATTTGCTCTACACTTGAAAGTTATTTTTTATTTTAGTCTTTATAAATATATTGTTTGATTAAAAATGTCTACTAGAAAATATGCATCTGGATATGAAAAACTTAAAAAAAAAAAAGAAGAAAAATTAATTGAGTCTCTAACACAAAATTTAGATAAAAATATGACAAATGAGCAAGAAAAATAGATTTAATTAGTCAATTTGCATTTCAAAATACAAGAAAAATATATTTTAAATGAAATATATTAAATAAACATTAATTTAATTAATATATAGGTATAAAAAAGACCCAATTTTTAATTCTCACCTTAGGCTCCAAAAAGTCTAGGGTTGGCCCTGCTAATGGGCAAGTGTAAATAATGCTATAGACATGAATAAGTTTGTACTGATTTTCTGTACGTAGCGGGATGTCTCTTTCATTTGGCCATTTAGACAATTGTCTAAAGCCCCACGTCACATGGAAGAAGATCCCATATTAATGGGTTTAGTATCTACTGACTTCGCACTTTAGATACTCTCAAAGAGAGGAACTAGTTACGTTGGGCGTGCTCTCGGGCCCAAGGGCACGTAGAAGCAGTTTGAGTCTCGCAGTCACTTGCGAGAGTTTTCGTAGTCTCCCTTTAGTGAGACCTATTCAGGTTTGCTGTCTCTTTTCTTCCTATTTGTTCTAGTACCAATGGCAGAGGAACTAGAAGTTTTATGGCAAAAGCTAACGTTCACTAAGGAGGAAGATGAGAGTCTAAATCTGGGAAATAGATGTACTAAGGCAGCATTAGAAATAGGCAAATACTGCTTGGTTATGAGAGTGCTTTCCCGCAGATGCATTATTCTAGACATGCTAAGGAAGAACTTGAGAATGCTCTAGAAACCAAACAGAAAGGTGTTGTTCTCAGAGATAGAGGATGAGTTGTTCCTAGTGGAATTTGAAGATGAGAGGGACAAAAGGAAAGTTCTGGATATGTGTCTGTGGAATTATGAGAAAAACTTGGTGCTCCTCTAGGAATTTGAAGGTGACAAGGTTCCTAAAGAATTGGTACTGAATTGGTCTTCGTTTTGGGTACAGATTCATAACTTGCCACTCAAAAGCAGAACAAGGGAGACTGGTGCGATTATTGGAGCATGTCTCGGCGAGGTCCTTGACGTGGATGTCATGGAATTCGGTTTTCAGTGGAGTAAATATATCTAGGTTCGAGTAAAAATAGATGTCACAAGGAAGCTGATTAGGGGAAAGAAAATCTCCATCGAGGAGGGCTCAACAAGGTGGGTCAATTTCAAATACGAGCGGTTGCCTAACTTTTGCTACTGTTGTGGCATGCTAGACCATGGATTGAAGGATTGTCCAGAGAAAAAGGAGAATGGTGTTACCTCAGCCATTGAAGACCTCCAATACGGGGCCTAGCTAAGGGGAGAACTAGTAAGGAGCTCTGGAGGGGACTCCACAAACCCGAGAGACAGGGAGGGGCTGAAAAATAGAGGGGCAGCGGACTCTAACAGAGGGGTGTGGACGGCGAAGGCAGCCCACGTGGCACCGGGGACCTCGATAGTTAGGTGAAGTCTAGGTTAAACCTAGAGTGCATGGGAGATAGCATCACTGTAAAGAAGACAGGGGAATCAGACAAGTTAGAAGGTGAATCAGAGAATTATCAAGGAAATTAAAAGGCCGACTTGTACAAGAAAGTCCTAGAAAGCAGTATGATTGATTTGGGAAAGAAAGGTGCTGACATGGTGCAATGCTCGAGTGAGAAAGGTGACGGTATGCCTAGGGAGAAAGTGACCCAATAGGAGGAAAGTCCGAGGTTTGACTTTGAGTTGGCGCCAAAATTGAAAAATAATGGAAGTAAAAGTACGGGCTGTGATGAGGTAGGCCTGATGGCAATGTGTTATGACAAGGAATTAGGCTGGGTTGCTGAAAAGTTGGGGCCAAGTAGCAGCCACTGGAAGAGAATTGAAAGGTCGGGCATAGCAAAGGGAATAGTAGCAGAAGCGGGCTCGATAAATTTTAAAAGGGAAGGCCCAACCCCAATTGATGAACTAGATACAAATATCATCGATCTGAAGCGAAGAAAGGGGAAGACTCAGGTCTCAAAAACCCCAAATGGGAAAAATTCATCAGATGGCGGAGAGGCGGTGGCTACGAGGCAGCACCACCGAGCTCAATGAGCGTTCTTGCTTGGAACTGCTGGGGACTGGGATTAACCCCGACAGTTCATACTCTCACTGAGGAGGTGAAGGCAACCGATCCAACCCTTGTCTTCTTAGCGGAGACAAAGGCAAGTACAAGTTGCATGAAAGGGCTCCAATGTAAGTTTGATCTGACCCAAGGAATTATTGTTCCATGCAATGGTCGAAGCGGCGACTTGGCTTTGCTGTGGAGAGAAGGAACGAAAGTGGAGTTTAAGAGCTACTCCCACTCACATATAGATGTTGTGGTCTATGAGGGAGAAGGAAGAGATCCTTGGCGAGCTACGGGATTCTATGGCCACCCTGACACAGGTATGAGACATACTTCCTAGAAACTTCTCGCCGCACTCAGAAAGCAGTGTGATTTACCTTGGATTGTGTTTGAGGACTTCAATGAATCACCCACTTGGATGAAAAATTAGGCTGCCTAGAGCGTGATGTCAGGCAAGTGGATGATTTTAGGGAATGTCTCCATGAGTGCGGGCTTATTGATCTGGGTTTTGTGGGGCAGCGGTACACGTGGTGCAATGGCGGTGGGGGGGGGGGGGGGGAAGCATCGAACCCTTGTTCGACTAGATTGGATGGTAGCTAATGAGAGGTGGAGGGAGTTATATCCTGAAGCCAAGGTCCATCACAGATCAATGTCAACTTCAGACCATTGCTTGTTGTCCCTTGTGTTGAGGAAAAGGAAGCCTTCAAGACCAATGAAGAAACGTTTCTTCTTCGAGGCTATGTGGACGAGAGATGAGTGGTGTAAAGAGGTGATAGAATCAACTTGGGATCTGTTGAATGGGAACCCAGAGTTTCAGCTTCAAGATCGTATAAAGCAATGCCAAGATCAGCTTCAGAATTGGAACCGAAGGGTCTTCAGTAATATTAACAGTCAGCTGAAATTGAAACAGAGGCGCCTCCAACAATTGGAATCCTTAAATCAGCTCCACAAAATAGTGGAGGAAATCAAAGCACTTAAGGGGGAAATTAATGAGGCTCTCATCAGGGAGTAAATCATGTGGAAGCAGAGGTCGAGAGCACTCAAGATTAAAAGCGGTGACCGTAATATGAAAGTCTTTTATGCAACGGCCAATCAAAGACGCAGAAAAAACAGGATTGAGGGGTTGAGGGATGATGAGGATAGATGGAAGGATGAGCATGAGGATGTTGAAAGGATAATTCTAACATACTTTTAGAATATTTTTAGCTCTGACCATCCTAAGGATTTTGAGGCCAGCCTAAGTGCAGTGAACAAGCAAGTATTTGAGGAGATGAATGAATTACTTCTCAAAAAGTTCAAGGTGGACAAGGTGTGGAGCGCTCTAAAGTAAATGCACCCCACAAAATCCCCCAGCCTGGATAGTATGTCTCCCATCTTTTTTCAGAAATATTGGAATGTGGTTGGTCCTAGTGTAATTAACTGTGTTATCCAGATCCTCAAAACAGGCATCATGCCTAGTGGCCTAAATGACAGCTATATTTGTCTGATCCCAAAAGTGAAATGGCTTCAAAAAATAACTGAGTATAGACCCATTAGTCTCTGCAATGTGGTATATTAAATTGTTTCAAAAGTGCTGGCTAACAGGTTGAAAAAGACCCTTCCAAAAGTAATCAACAAATCCTAGAGTGCTTTTGTGCCAGGCAGGCAAATTACCGACAATGTCCTAGTTGTGTTCGAAACTATGCATTGCATTGACCAAAAAAGGAAAGGAAAAAAGGGGTTAATGGCCATTAAACTGGACATGAGCAAGGCGTATGACCGTGTAGAGTGGCCCTTCTTGGAGGGGATGATGCGGAAAATGGGCTTCCATGAGAAATGGATTTCTTTGATGATGATGTGCGTGACAACGGTGTCTTACTCGATCCTTACCAACGACGAGCCATGGGGAACAATAATACCCTCAAGGGGCATTAGACAAGGGATCCAATTTCCCCCTATTTTTTACTTCTTTGTGCGGAAGGTTTGTCGACGATGTTTAGAAAGGAAGAGAGTGAGGGCAGAATCTGGGGTATTTCAGTGTGTCGGAGGGCCCCTCGGATTTCTCACTTGCTGTTTGCAGATGATTGTATCATTTTCTGCAATGCTACGAAGGAGGAGAGGGCAAGAGTAATTCATGTTTTGGAGGATTATAAGAAGAACTCGGGACAGAAACTCAACAAAGATAAGACTTCCATCTTTTTCAGTAAAAACACCGGTAGTGAAACGAGGGAAGCAATAAAAGGAATGTTTGGGGCACAGATTATTTAGCAGCATGAGAGATACCTAGGGCTACCTCCTTTGATAGGGAGAGGACGAAGAAAAGCTTTTAACAGAATAAAAGACCAAGTGGGCCGAAGAATAGCAGGGTGGAAAGGAAAGCTCTTGTCTATAGCGGGGCGGGAAATCCTTATTAAGGTTGTTGCTCATGCAACTCCCACTTACACCATGAGTTGTTTCCGGATTCTGGATTCTCTGTGCCAAGAATTAAATGCCATGTTAAGTGGTTTTTGGTGGGGTCAGAGAGATAAAGAAAAAAAGATGGCATGGGTTGCTTGGGAAAAGTTGTGTACTTCAAAAGCAGAGGGGGGGGGGAATGGGGTTTAAGGACCTTAAGGCCTTTAATCTAGCATTGTTAGCAAAGCAAGGTTGGCGAATCCTCACAAGCCCAAACTCTCTCAGCCATAAATTTCTTCGATCTAAATACTTTGCAGATAGCAGCTTTATGGAAGCTCAACTGGGGCACAAATCGTCATACACTTGAAGGAGTTTGATGGCAGCAAGGGAGGTGATAGGCAAAGGTATGTGCTGGAACATTGGAAATGGAAAAAAGGTTAATATCTGGACTGATAAGTGGATTCCAACCCCCGATTCCTTCAAAATTGTCAATCCTCACCCCCTTGATACTACTTGTGAGTTGGTTGCTAGCTTAATTAACCCCGATATAGGTGACTGGGACATCACCACGGTGAAGAGAATTTTCCTTCCTCGTGACATTGAGGCGATTCTAAGCATCCCAATCAGCCCCTGCCTCCCGGAGGACACGCAGATTTGGGCTTGGACTTAGAATGGACACTTCACGGTGAGAAGTGCTTATTATGTTGCTCACAAGTGGCTGATGGAAGGCAATCACAAAGCTGATAGGGGATGTACATCAAACAGCGGGAAGTTGAGAGAGTTGTGGAGGTCAATTTGGGGTATTCAGTGTCAAAACAGAGTCAAACATTTTTTGTGGAGGGCATGTAAAAACATCCTCCCTACAAATTACAACCTCAAACTTAGGAAAGTGGCCATAGAGGATAAATGTGCATTGTGTGGAAAATCTGAGTCTTCGGGTCATATTCTTTGGGGTTGCAAATTTGTGGTGGACGTGTGGAAGGAAACTAGGCTCAAGCTCCCAAGATTTCAGAACCTCCAACATGATTTTATTAATGTGGTATGGAGGTTAAGGGATGTTCGAAGTGAGCAGGATTGGGATTGTTTTGCTACCACGGCTTGGTGTCTCTGGAAAAATAGGAACTCAGTCAAATTTAAGGGCAGGTGCAAAGAATCTAAGGCTATTGCAAGGGAGGCAGAAAATCTTGTAGAGGAATTCCGTACTTTAAACTCCTCTACGAGGCAGGAAACCATTTCGAAGAGATCTTACTAGACCCCCCCCCCCCCCCCATCATTTGGTTGGTACAAGGTTAATGTCGACGGAGCAGTTTTTAAGGAGCTCAACAGCTGTGGCATTGGTGTTGTGATTAAGAATGATGAGGGCCAGATCATGGGAGCTATGAGCAAAAAGTTGGACCAGCCCTTGGGTGCTTTGGAAGTGGAAGCAAAGGCTGTGGAAGAGGGGGTATTGTTGGCCAAGGATCTCGGTCTCAGACACATCATTATTGAGGGAGATGCTCTGACGGTCATGGCAGCCCTCTCAGGCCATACCTCTCCTCCAAGCTCAATTCAACACATTATTGCAGGTGCTCAACTTTGGGCCTCAAGTTTCTCTGCGTGGAAATCAACCCATGTCCGTAGAAACTGTAACCAAGCCGCACATTTAATGGCAAGAAATGCCAAATCTATATTTGAATGTATTATTTGGGTGGAGGATACCCCCCTGTTATTGAGCTTCAAACTGCATTTGAAGTAAAATGTTTGGGTAGTTGCCCAATTTAATGAAATGTTCTTGAGTTTGTCTATCAAAAAAAAAAAAAAAAGTATCTGCTGACTTGTTCTCACGAAGCTATCACTTGGGGCATTTTAAGACCAGTTTTGGGGCACTTGTTGTGTGTGAAATTATCTTCTTTTGTTTTGGGCTTTGGGCTGTTTCCCATTTACAGACCTAGATATGGACTAGTAGCCGCTAGTCACTTCTTATGGCAGGTGTCCAGTTCCGCTAGTTATTCAAATTTTGGTCACTTTTGGGCTTTCCATCTGTCTTCAATTTCCCAACAAGTGACCTGACACGGACCAAAATTACAATAACCCGAAAAAGATCGCCAAACTCACTCTACTTCAATTCTTTCAATCTGACACTACCAGTTAGATTATTCCTCAAGATTTCTGCTGAGCCCGAAGTACTTATCTCCTGAACCAACAAATAACACAGTACTGCTAATACAGTTGAGGAACAATGTACGTATCTCCATCCAGCAGTGTTCAAAATGGACCGATAGGTATTTTGTTAACAATCCAATGTCCAATCTCATTTGCATTACAGAAAATTCAAGGTTGCAACTCAGATATGCCCAATGTGAGTTAGTGCTCAGGCAACAGTTTGAATCCAGCATAAGACACTTTTGGAGATACTCAAACAAAGCCAGAAGCCAGTCTAAGTAATACGTCCCATCTTGACAATGTAAAAAATGCATCACACAGTTGTATAGCTTGATATTTTCAAAATTCCATACATGCGCTATTACAAAAGTAAAAAAGATCTTTTCAACTGTACTTGAATAATGAAGTTAGAAGTAGAAAGAAAGAGTTAGACAGTGAAACAACATGCATCAAAGTAAACTATGATACATAATTAAAGACAGTTTCTTGTAATGCGATCTGATTCATCTTAGCTGGACTGCTGCAGGATGTAGAACCCCTCCATCCTTTATGGCTATAGTTTGAAACTACAAATGCATCCTTTGCAGTGCTTGTGACTAGACCTTTAATCTCAAATTCAATGGAAGGATTACACAGCACAGGATTGCCTACACAAGTGGCATTTAAAACAGCAATGCTGTATACTTGGATGTATATTTGAAGTGATTCCAAGACTCAAGCTTTATAATACCTTCTCTAATTTTATTGGAAATAGCATCTTCAACTTCAGATGCTATTTCCCCTTCAAAGCATCCACTTCCCGGAGTAAAAGTAAAAGAATCAAGTGCATAAGCAGTTAATATTTTCAAATGCTAAGATGCATTAGACCATGGAATGCAGACTCAGACAAATAGTGTTAGGATTAGTGCCCTTAAATTCTATTGAATGATGCTATGTATGATATTATGTATGACATGATGTATGACTTAATATTGTGTTTGATAAAGTTATTTTATTATTATCTAAAATAATGGTAACATGAATATGAGACATTATCATATAGTCCATGAGATGCATTGTATGTGATTTATGTGAAAAGTCACAGAAGATGTAAATCACAAGTTCTTTGTAAACTCAGAATTAATAGTTCGTAGTCGGTGATGAAATTGGGCATTTCATCTGCGAAGACTATAACGTGTCAATTAAGATGATTTGTCTTGATCATGGAAGTGGAAGCTTCTAGTTGATATGTTGATATGTTTTAAGAGTTAAAATATATTGAACAGGACCGCTGTGAGATTTATTATTCTCCTAAAGACTGTCAAATGAATAATAAATCTCACGACTTCTATTTGCATGAACTCTTAATCCTGAGAGAATAATGGACCTGATCATGAAGTGTAGGTTGCTTTGATATATCAGAAGTGAGACCTGAAGTGACGGTCAAAACCTCAGTATGTTGGGCAGCCACATTTAGTGTTGATGGAACATATATTCTCAAGATGGAATTCATAGTCTCTTGATGGAGATATAAAATATTCCATTGAGATAAGTTTAATGGTTCAGTTATTCAGAGAGTTAAGCCTAACCACTTTAGTAAGAAATTACTAAAGTATATATTTATGAAATTGGATTTCATAAATATATAATGAATAACTTTAAAGAATTAAACCGGGTACTCAAGGATAAGATGTAGTAATTTACAAAGTGGCAGTCTACGTTTATGACTTTGTGTTACTACGAATATTTTATGAAGGGGTTACGTGTATAATAAAGTCTTGGGATATAATTTATTAATAAGGCCTAGAGTGCAATTATATTTATATAGTGGTATTAAATATAATTAATGGTAACTTTGGACTTGTCAAGAGTTGACGGAAAAGCCCAAGGCCCATTGGAGCTAGTGTCTTATTGGTCCCTTTTGGTCTCACTCCAAGCCACACACTAAAGCCCAATTGGAAATGCCCAATAGGCCAGCCCAATTAGATAATCAGTTAGTTATAAGGGGAGAAACATACAAAATTTTTATTAGAAGAGATTAGAAAAGAAAAAGAAACGGTGTGTGAGAGAGTGTGAGACACACTTTCATTCTCCCTTTGAAAAACTGATTGAGAGACCACACATCTTGGGCGTAAAGTGGAATTGGAGTGAAGATTAAAAGTGTTCCCAAGTGCTTCTAATCTTTGTTTTGAATTTCTCCACACCAAGGTACGTTATCTTGTTCTTAAATTCTGAAATTTACATAGTGCACGTTATCAATCATGAATGAAATAGATCCTAGTTCGTTGCTTCCGCTGTGGGTTTTGTATGAGATACAAAACTAGAATTTTTCCTTCAAATAGAATAATTGAGATTAATATGCCATCAAAAAATAAAATATGATGTGTATTATCATATAACTGATCTTTTTTGAAGTTAGTATGATTCAATTGAGAACGGATCTTGACATGTTCTTTTTTTTGAGACAGACGATAGAAGATCTTGACATGTTCATAAAACTTAAAGTAAGCTCTCTTTTGGGGGGGGGGGGGGGGGGTGTTGACAACTTGAAATTGTAAGGTCTTCCTTAAATACAACTATAAATGCCAGTAACACTATGAAACTAATTTAGAGAAGAGATTTTTAACCAATAGAGGTTGATAATTTATAAATTTTACAGTTACATATGTAACAGGGTAGGAATTCACACGACATCCACATTTCAGCACAGAGAGATTGATATTTCCCTCTTAGTTATTCGGAGCTGCAATTAACCCCACTTCCATAACTTCACCCTTCACAGAAATAGCACTGCTTAATGAGAAAGTAAAGTTCAAGTTAAATTCCCTGAACACTTTTTGCTAAGAACAATGTATTTTTGCTAGTTCCATTTCATGTCAACCACTAAACAGATTTGTTTTAATAATTCACATTTACATATCATGTTATTTCCTTTTATCTTTGAAATCATCTCCTCATTCACTTTCAAGAATTTTATTTCACCTTTACATATCTTGTTATCTGATTGTTACAGATGCTTGTTTGAGATTAACTTCTGTTCTATGACTTGACTTTTTTTCTAAATCAAGCTATTTATTTTGTGAAGTGACAGTAAGTCTTCCATGAACAGACAAGATAGCATGTTAAGATTAATTGCAGATTATTGATCATCGGACCCTTTCATCACCTATATTTTTGGTAACTTGCACAACAACCACCACCATATTTCCAAATTTGGAGACAAAACTCTCAAATTACAGCATATACTGAGAGCAACAGGTAGAAATATAAGGGGTATGTTGAAGACATTGGTTGGTTGAACTTTTTGCAGATTTTTTCTTTAAATTTTAAGATACATTTGGCATGGAATTTTTATAAGATATTGTGGCTGCCTGCTATTGCTAACAACAAGAACCATGGGTATCTGTCTCACATTGTAGAGCAACATATGTTACAAATGGAGACTGTTAAATCTTTTATCTTCTGGGGCGAGTCTATTTTAACTTGCCAAAGACAAGCATTCATGTGCACAATATTCACATCTTGTTTCAAGTAATTCTCTAAACATTTATTACATGATAATTTCACGTAAGAATACATTTGTTTCAAAATGAAAATACAACATGCCCATGCATCATGTGTCATCACTTATTTGTACAAATGAGAAACAAAAATTTCAACTATAGGCGAAATTGATTACATGGAGGGAGTAGTTGGACATGGGGGAACTGGTACTTCAGTAATACCTTCTAACATCAAGACGACACTCTTCATAGAGGGGCGAAAAGCTGGTTCTTCTTAATGCACCACAGTCCCACCTTCACCATTTTCTCCAACCTCATCATATCTACCTCTTCACCAATCACAAGCTTATATAAATCTCTAGCAGCAAAGCACTTATAGGCCCAAGAAGAAAGGACAATCTCTTCTGCAGTGGATGCGTTAACATCTATGTTCTTTCTGCAACATACAATTTCCAAGAGCACAATCCCATAACTGTAAGCATCGGCCTTCACTGATATAGGGATGTTCTTATGCCATTCTGGTGCCACATACCCTCTTGTTCCTCTGACCCCTGTGAAGGTCCTTGTCTGATCTGGCATTAAGAACTTGGCCAGCCCAAAGTCAGAGATTTTAGCATTCCAACAATCATCCATCAAAATGTTTTGAGGTTTTATATCATAATGAATGATAGGGGCCTCACACTCTTCATGTAGATAAAGAATTCCTCTTGAAACATCCAATGCAATTCTCAACCTCTCATTCCAATCTGGACGCCACAGAGCCCCAAACAAAAGGTCAGCAAGGGAGCCATTGCTCATATATTCATAAACTAGAAGCCTTTTAGACTCCTCAGTGCAGAAACCCAGCAACCGAACCAAGTTCCTGTGATGGGTTCTTCCAATTGCTCGCATCTCCGCGCGAAACTCTCTTTCACCTTCTTCAACTCATTTCTCTAGTCTCTTCACTGCAACAAGTTTTTTACCTTTGTTTAGAGCACCTTTGTAAACTGCTCCAAAAGAACCTTTACCCAACTCTTCCTTAAAACCATTTGTTGCTCTTTTGAGCTCAGCATACGTGAACAATCTTAAGGTTAGCTCCTCAGGCAGGCCCAGATTTCCATTCCTTAACATCCTTTTGTAATTTAAAACTAGAATTTTGAGAATGAAACGGCCAAAGGTTGCAAGAGCTAAACATGACAATATAGTAAAACCCGAAGTTAGAAGAACAATTTGTAACTTCGCTATTTTGCTTGTGATTATGACTGTGTTAGAAACAACGGGTGGCAGTGGCTTAATTGGGTGGAGACCCACCTTCAAGAACGCCGTGTACCCGTCTTTATCTCTATTAACATATCTCAGTGGAAACTTTTGTTTCCGGCAATAATTACCATCGAAGAGTGCTGCGTCACAATTGCAGTCTTCCAAACATGAGCTGCTGCATTCTTCCATTGACATTTTTGCAGCAAAATACGGGGTGTTTATCCACATCATTTTATCCATAGTACTCATGTCATAAGAAACTGCATTTTCTTTCCCACCTCTACACCCCGCTTCTGAAAAGTGTCTCTCACAGCCAAGAGTCCTTCTATTGGGGTCTACAAAATCATGCCCAGGAAGGCAACGACAGTAGCTTTGTTCGTCATCTACTGTACAAAAGCTGTTGAAGCCACAGAAACCCTTTACCTCACATGGGCTTTCTAATGCTTTCCACAAAGGAGATACTGTGTATTTTCTACTCTCATAGTAGGTGTGAGAGTACAATCGAAAAATTCCATCAGCATCAAGAGCTGCACGATATATGGTATTGTTGTTGTTGTTGTCGAGGTTGATGCTGCTAGTGCTGGACGAATATGGATCAGGATAAATGGAATGGACGGTTTCTAAATTGGACTCGTTGACGAGGATTAAACTGCCGGAAGCATTAAGATAAAGGTGAAAATTGACACCATTTGCATAATTAGTCTCAGTACTCCAATACGCATCTAACGGGGCATCTCCACTGTTTGCTGGGTATGAAACAAGGTTTCCATCAGACTGCATCACGAGATGAAACCATCCGGTTGAGTGGTCACTCTCACTCAAACTAGAGAGCAGTTGACCTCCAGTGAACAGAGCCTGATCTCCTAAAATGGTATCAGTAGGATGATCAAAACTCTGCCAGATGAACTTGGAATCCTTGTTATAGAGCACAAAATTGCCAGAATCAAGCATGGCGGCATGAGAAACCGAGTTTGTTGTATTACTATCAATAAGGTGTTTCTGTCCTTGCTCTGTTATTAACAGAAGCTTACCATCCTTGGTAAATTCCAGCTTTGCCTTTGAGGTGACTGGTGGATCGTCATGATTTGCTGTCCACACAACAGTTTTGTTGTTCATACCAACCAACCAAATTCCAACGGAAAAGCCACTGCCTTGCTGATAGAATCCAAATGCAAATAGGTTAGCAGGCGAAAGCCATGAAGTAGGGTGAGTTGTGGGGAAAATTGAAGAGCCCATGGTTATTGGGTTAGATTGCTTTGCTTGAGCTCTTCCAACTGCAAAGGTTATGGATAGGGCAAAGAGAACAAAGGATATGGAAGCCATGGGAGGCGATGAAAGAAAAATAATACTAGTATTCGGTTCTCTAACTGTTAGGTAAGTAAGAGAGACAAAAGGAAGCTAGCTTCTTAATGCTTCACAATTGTGAAATAGATTTCTAAACATAATTTTCTTCATTAATTGTCTATGGACACTGTTAAAATAGAAAGTAGAAAACAGAGAGCACGAAATCAAAAGGATTAACATTTATACTTTGATTCATAGTAACCTCGAGAGATTGGCTAAGTGGTTTGGTTTTTTTGTTTTTGTTTTTTTTTTTTTTTTTGAGTAAAGGCTAAATGGTTCTCAAGCATATCATGAGAACTTGGTTAGAAGATCTTGGTTCAAAACCTTTGCTTGCATCTTGGGGCCATTTTCAAGGGATTCATCTTGTAATAACATGGTGTGTGCGACAGGGGCGGCATTACTCTTTGGTCAAGGGGTTCAAACCCCTTGCCTTCAAAAAGAAAAAGAAAAAGAAATATATATGTTTAATATTTTTTTGTTAGTTTAATACATTAATTCAAAAAAAAATATTTTTGCATACCATGACCTAAATTTTATGCACTCTTATTACAAGTATTTCTGTCTCTTAAGTGTTTGTGAATTGTCAGTGTCAGTCTTTATTATAAATTTTTTATTAATTATATGTGTATGAGTGTATCTAATATTGATTGTGTGCATTACTTTTTTTTTTATAATGTCATTTATGTGAATAATGACATGTACATGGATGTTTGTGTGTATAATATAAATATAATTTAATAATTAAATAATTAGAAAATAGAGAAGATTTGTTACATGAGTGTGTATAGTTATCATGTTATAATAACTTTTTGTCATAAAATTAGAAAAATTCAAGAAAAAAATTGCAAAGTTAGTGATTATTCAAGCATTTGATTAGTTAAGTAAACACGTAGTGAATTATTTTACGTATGAATGAGTGTGGTTGCGTGCATCAATAATTAATGTAGAGCCAATGAGTTGAGTTTAGTCATTAAGTTTAAATATTTTTATAAAAACAATGACAAATATATAATATTAACCGCATAAAAATAAAAATTTAGACAAACTTAGCAAAATAAAATAGTCATAGCTACTCATATTGGCAATAAATACTCATAATGAACTATCGTGTAACAATTCAAAATTTGAAAACTTGTAGAAGGAAATTGTAAAAATTCATGTATTTTTTTTTGGTCTATAACTCGATATATTTAAGTTCTGTTTTTATTAATTTTTTTAAAATTTAAATTCTTAATGACTCTCCTAAACAAAATTCTTGGAGCCGCCACTGGTGTGTGAGATAGAGGGATTGCATACATCTAAAGGAATAGTAAGATACTTGAAGGGAATATTTGGTTTGCTGTGATGTGTCATTTATGTGATGCATCATTTATGTGATGCATATTGTGATGATGTGACATTAAGATTTTTTGTTTATTTTATTTTTTCTAACATTACCATAATCTACTTCCTCCAAAAAAAAAAAAAAATTACCATAATCTAAAATTACAAAATATATCACATTACCTTAATCTCATTAATTACCTAAACAATTTAATGTTGTATTCATGTATTGAGATTACATTAATATAAGATTACAATAATGTAATATTATGGTGTAATGTAATATCATGGTGAACCAAATGCCCCTGAAAAGGTTTGATTTAGTGAGATAACCCTAAAATCAATCTAATGTATGGTATTGTGCAAAATCATGGTTTACATATTATATTTATGCTAATATTATAATAGATTCTAATATCCCTTCTCAAAATTATGGTTTACATTTTTGAAGGTGACAACAAGATTGTTTTCATTGCACTTCACAATGGAAATATGCTTAACGCTTCTTTTGGTCATTTGGTAGAAGATACTTTTTCTTTTCGCTGGCTCTCTTTAGAGCTACTATTTCTCTCATACATACAAGCAAGACAATGCAGTGTCCTTTAGATAGGAGAGCAAAGTTTTCTTTTCCTTTGTAAGTCTAGATAGATTTTGTTCCCCTAACATCAATAGTACTAGTAAATTGTCCATACGATGCAAGGATAATATTTTAATATTTTATTTAATTTTTTTTTTGGAGAATGTTGTATATATATTATAGTATATTTGTTATAAAAATCTTTGTTGTTAATGAGTTCATCCTAAGAAGTAACAATTATAAATTGCACACACGTCCATTATAATTATTTGTTCAAGTAATGAGCAATAATAATAAAAAAAATTTGGAGTAATATTTTATAATAAAAGTTGATAAAACATATTAATTCATTCCATATTATTGATCTTTATTACGTGATGTAATAAAGAGCTTCGTTGCGAAATCTTGTTTTTTTGTTTCTTTTGCGATATGGCGACACTTGTAAAGCTTATTGAGTGGTATGTTATCACCATTTATGTCTTCCTCTTCAACGTTTGAAGTTTGGCCCGTCTCTATTTGTTCAAATTTTGAGCTTTCATCATTTTTTCCTTTTGTTGCATCATTTGTGTTGATCACTAATAAATTGACACTAGAAGATTCTTAATTGGATCTTACAAAATTTGAACTTGTTGATTTGTTGTCACTAAGATTTGTGTAGGTATCTACATTTATATATAATTTCAGCATGTTATTTACATCAATCTAAATGTTATGTGACAATTTTTTTTGTAAATGTCTTTATATTTTTTTTGTTACTTTAGGAATAAAATAGCAAAAGAATTAATATAGCATATTGGATTGTGTCTTTTTTTTTTCCATACATTTTCGTGATTTGAAGGTGCATAAAAAATCTTAGCAACTATGTAATTTTCAAAATAATCCTTTAAATTGAAGCAGGAAAAAGTATTTTCTTCCTTCAGATCATGTGGGATTCATTCTTCAATATCAATCTGCATATGAGAAATTTAATATATAATATGATCAATAGTTTTACAAAATAATTTAATAATTTAAATAAGTTGTACATTATGTTTTTTTTTTTCAACAAGATATTTTGTAGATTTATTTAGGATTTTCTTAGCATCTTGATCAAATATCACAAAAATTGTTTTGTCAGTTGCATCAAAAACTTCAATTTGAATCTTGTATTTGAAGAAGTTTGCAATTGTATATATAGTAGTTATAGTGAAATGAATATGTTATAAATATTTGGAAAGTATGTAGTTAATGTGAGTGTCTCTAATCTTGGGATAGGGAGATTTATTTTTGTTTCACATTTTGCACATCAAAATGATCCTAATTGTGATTTGATATTCCTTCTACAAGGGATGCATGAAATGTAATAGCAACCCATCGTTATATCAATGTTGCTTATTATTGCAATACAATAGCAGTTCACATCTTGCAATGAACTTTGAAATTAATATGTATCATTTTTTTAATGTAAATGATGAGTATGATGTATTATTATTTTTTCATATAAATAATGAGTATAATTTGAAATGATTAACAAATCTGTTTCGTAGGATCCCATTCAGTGCATTTGATCTTTGCTATTGTCTTCATATTGTTTAAAGATAGATCTTCCTATGAAAATTTTTTTGCATGCATTTTTAGTATTTCTTGTATATAATTATGTTTTTGACCATTCCTATCATTAATTTTTTTTAAAAGAAAATATTATGTAAATGGTATTTTGTGAGATAGTATATGCTATTTATCTGATTTGTTTTGTTATTAATAAATTTAGAAATATGCACTTGTCAATTATTTTAGAAACCTCGGGAATCTCAAGATTTATATATATATATATATATATATATATATATATATATTTTTTTTTTTTTCTTGCACTTGTTGATGATAAAGAAAATTTGCATGCATAAGTCTCAAGATCTATATAGATTTTTATTGCATTGGTTGATGACAAAGAAAATTTGCAGGCATAAATTGCATAGAACATTATTAATAAACAAAAGCATGTTGAATTGAAATTGAGAAAAAGGAAGACATGTTTTCCTGAGAAAGAAATTTTCTAGAAATATCATTTACACGTGGGGGAGGAGGAAGAGAGTTTGTAAGTAAGAGTTTTAACTTTGATCTACATGTAGAAAGGGTCAGACTTGGGTTATAATATGTAAGATAATACCTAGGCTTGGGCTTTTCATAAGGTTTGGTCTATTTTAAAAAAGTGGTCCATTTTGTAAAGAATAATATTTGGTCTAATAGTCAAGAGCAGCCCATATTTTATATAATGGTACAAAAAAAGTTACTATAATCTATTGGGTAACCATTAAAAAAACTTAATCAAAAGAGGTCAAAAAGGCTAAATGCAGAATTAGAGTGCCACATGGCAGGAGCTCATTCACCCTCACATGAGGTCTATTCTTTTATATATATATTGTTTCTGATTTGTTAGCTACCAAACAAAAGCCATATGGAGCCGTTTCTAATTAAAAAAAAAAAAAAAAAAAGACAAGTCAAGGTGAAATTTTGAAGACTATTTTGAGTTTTATTTTTGTTTTTCAAATTTTATAATATAGATAGAAGACATAAGAGACGAGAAAGGAGAGAGTGGGAAGACAAAACTTACAACACTAACACTTACAAAAGAGTCTAACCTTTGTAAGTACAAGCGAGACTTATAAACCGAAGACTCACTCACTAACTGACTGATGTGGTACTTTACACCACTTATCTTTTTTTTTTTTTTTTTTAAAGATGATATAGACAGAAGATATAGGGGATGAAGAAAGTGGGAGTTGGATGACAACTATTTTGAGTTTGGTACGTAAATTTGTGAAAAAAATCATGGCCATAAATGATTGTATTAGATATATAGGCTATTTTAAAGTACCTGTTACAATAAATCCAATAAAAATGACAAAGTATTTTATAGAAATATTACTGTAAATACTTTCACTATGATTCTATCTGATTTTATAGAAATTTTCTGTACAGAATTTTGAAGGGGCTTTGCCAAAATCATCTTGTTTTAATTTTTTGATCTTTTACCCCTCATGCAAAAGTACAGGACATGAATATGTATTTTTTTCCCCTTCTAAGGCTGTGTTTCTTTCGGGTGTAAAAAGAATTCGGAAAACATTTTCCACCACTAGAGGTGTTTGGTTTGGCTGGAAAACTAAGTCAAACGGAAAATCATTTCCATTGACTGTAAAATATGAAGGCCTGAAGTGTAAAATAGATTACACTTATATTTTACCTTCAAACAATTTCCAGAAAAAAAAAAGAATCGAACTGAGAGAGAGAGAGAGAGAGAGGCCAGTCACCTGAACTCGAGATTGACTCCACTGCCCTCTGGGCCGTGCCTCTCATCGCCGATCAAAAGAAGATCGACTCCGCCGCCGATCTACCCTTTTTCTCTCTTCCTCCCTTCCTCCTTCTGCCACCCATGTCATCGATCTACCCTTTTTCTCTCTACCCATGTCGAGCAAACCACCGCAAGACGAGCGACCCATCGTGACCCAGTCGCCTCCGCCGTGCGATCTTGCCTCCGCCGCCTCTACATCAAACCCAATCGCCTCTCTCTCTTCCTTCTTCTCTCTCAATTTGACCGGATTTGATGAATTTATTTGTTTGGTTTTTTTTCTTTTGTGTTTATCTATTGAGAAATGATATTATATATTTGTTTGGAAGCTAAAAAAATGTGAGCATCAAGTAGAAAATGTGTTTTCTATAGTATTTTTAAGAACACAACCAAACACTAAAAAATATTTTTCAAATTATTTTTTAAAATTCCACAAAACACCTAAAAATATTTTCTTTTCCAAAAAATATTTTCACTTGAAAATATTTTACATTTGGAAAACATTTTACATAGAACCAAACACAACCTAATTTGTATATAAAAACAATTGGCTATTCTATTCTCGATTTCATGAATTTTTTTTGTTTTGACTTTTTTAGAAACTAGCTTATGCTATTGACGATTTCATGTATTTCTAATTTTTTTAAATGAATTTTAATATTTGAATCATGTTCTTGTTTTATTCTATTTTATAGAATTAGCTGTTGCCGATATCATGTTTTTTTGGGGGGGGGGGGGGGTTGGGGGGGTTTATTTTTAAGAATGGTCTATATTTGAACTGTAATATTTGAATTTTTTTTTTTTTTTTAGAAATCTACTCTTGCATAGAGTCTATTTTTATAAATATTTATTAAAAAATGTTACATTCATAATATTTTCACAACAAGTGAGTTCCAATTAGCTCAACTGGTAAAGTCTTCGATGGTTGAATGGGGTTCATTCCTCATTTACACTAAAAATCGATTGATGTCTTGGTCTGATGATAAAAAGCTATCATCAAGATTGGATGCCATAGTTTAAAACTCTCCAAAGAAAAAAAAAATTCATAACAAGTCTTAGGTGACAATATGCTACAGATTCTTATTTGAGCTCATCACTAATATAAAATTTTTAATTATTTTTATTGACCACTAACTGTTTGTTACATATATTTGTCATGGAATTATTGTATTTTTAGTATTATACATATTTACTAGTATTATGCTAGTGCGATGCACAACTTAATCAAGAATTATGTGCAAACTAAAGGAAATAAGAAAATTATTTTTAATTTAATTAAAATTAAATAATAAAATAGATAATTAAAATAAAGTAAGTTTTTGGTTGTATAATGAATGTATGTTGTGTAAGGTTAAGTTTTTATATTTTTTTTGAAAAAAAACTATGTAACTAATATAAAAGGGGATGCCAAAAAAAAAAAAAAAAAAAAAAAAAAAAATATATATATATATATATATATATATATAAATAAAGGGAGTTTGTATAATAATATATTAAGTTTTAAAGCTTAAGTTTTAAACCTAAATTACTAAACATTAAAAAATAAAAGTAGAGAGACTTACATGAGAATTAAAAAATATACTTACTTGTCCCATCAAAAAAAAAATAATAATAATACTTACATGAGAATAGTGGCGGACCATCACAAGGATGGAAGGAGGCCTTGCCCCCCCCCCCCCCCCAAATATTTTTAAAGAATTAATGATTTAAAAAAAAAATTATCCTAAATAGTTTGAAATTTTTAAAACAACCTTATCATTTTGACCCCCCATACTCGATAATATATATATATATATATATATATATATATATATATATATATAAGTCTAAAAATAATCACAATTTTCATTTAAATAGAAGAATAATGCTAGAGATACAAACTATTTTATAAAAAATATTACGAATTGCTGAGATAATGAGTGTTTATTGGTAAATGAAAAAGTGATATTAATGGTAAGCCTAGATAAAAATCAATAAAATGTTGGTCAAATCAACATTTTGTAAAAAAATTGTAAAATAGAATACAATCCAAATTTTTTTTTTCTTTACAGTTCTTTCCTTTTCCCACTGCTACTATAGCTTTGTATTTACAATGTAAAAGTAAAAGTTCAGTGTGACTAAACTAGATAGGAAAGAGTGAAAGAAAAATTGGAACCTTCTGTAGGCCGCTCACCCATGTACTATGCTCCTGTAAGTGTTACTTTACTTTTCATTTGCTCTCTTTTAATTTCTTTACTTTACTTTTCATTTGCTTTCTTTTTTATATTCCTTATAATACATTATTTGTTATTATAATAATCAATATATTATTTACCGTATGGCATTATAATTTATAAATGTACATGATTAGTTTGATTAAAATATACAGTATATACTACTATAGTAACATGTATTTAGCACTTCAAAAAAAAAAAACATGTATTTAGTTGTTGTTTATAGCACATATTGAGTTATGAAGTATTGTACATTACTATTTTAGATTTCATACACACAAAAAATTTATAGATGGCCCCTCCAAAGATAAATTCTTGACTCCACCACTGCATGCGAATTGATTTTTTTTAAGTGATGGAAGAGGCATCGAATTTCACCCTATCAAATATGTGAGTATAATGAAATAGAAAAGAAGAAAAAGAAATGGCAGAGTTAAATAACCTTGGAGAGGAAAAGAAAACTTGTAGCTTTCATTATAGGCATCCTTAAACTATCATTTAGCTGGAAATATTTGTATATATATTCTTTTTTTGACTGATTTTACTATTAAGAGATAGTAGAGTTTCAAGTTAAACTCTAATATAAAATCTCATCAAAGTATTCCCTATGATCTAATCTCAAGTTGTAGATATAATTGAAGATAAATATGAAAATAAAAAAACTGTTGATAACCTTATTTTTAGATAAGGATAGGTATAGCTGATATAGATTTTTGCATCAGCAAACAGTGTGATAGATGAGACCAAATTGATATAGCTGATATAGAATTATATGTTTTTATTTATTTATTTTAAATTTGCTATTTTCTTTTTAATGAAGTTATATCTTCTTTTTTGAATCATATAAATGTGTACTATGTTGTTTTTTTTTTTTTAATTAAGATTTTTTTTTTCAACTTAAGTGTGTGCTATGTTGCTAGTTTTTTTTTTAATTAAGATTTTTTTTATAAAGGATTAGATGAAGAATTTGGATTGTAATCAAATTATGATTTTCTCAACTTAAAAATTATAGAAGAAGTTAAAATCATATAAACGTGTACTATGTTGCTGGTTTTCTTTAAAATTATGATTTTTATTGAATTAGAAATTATAGGAGAAGAAAATTATATCTATTTTTTAGGAAAAAAAAAAAAACTTCTGTAATTTGGTGAAGCCACTTGGTGCAACCATGACTTTTAAGTCTAACTTTTATTATATGGTATATAATAAAAATTTGATTAGTGATTTAAATTATGTTATATATATATATATATATATGTGTGTGTGTGTGTGAACAAAACTTAGGTATAGTACTTTACCTACTGTTCCTTAGGTTCATTTTTTAAGATTCAACTATGTGACTACTTAATTAAAACATACACTTCCATCTCATGGGAAAAAATTCACATGACAGAATCTTAAGAAGGAAACCTAATCTCACTCTCGCTCTCTCTCTCTCTCTCTCTCTCTCTCTCTCTCTCTCTCTCTCTCTCTCTCTCTATATATATATATATATATATGTGTGTGTGTGTGTGTGTGTGTGTGTATAATTGGCTATGTTATTGTTTGACTATATGATGGATATGTGTAAAAAATTAATTGACCAAGTTCACATAATGTGGCACCTCTTTTTTGATAAAACATAATGTGGTACCTTGGTTAGGGATTAGGGAAACCAACATTAATGTGTGAAAAAAAAAATGTTAGCTCTATATATTGTCCAAACGACCTTTTAATCCATTCCTTCTCAATTAGTTTGGAAAAATTGGTGGTAGTCAACTTTTTATTTCAAAAAATTTGGAGCCACATGGTGCGCTAAGTAGGTAAACTTTTCAAAATGTCGTCAAATATATTTAGGGTGAGTTTGGTTGGACTTTTTGAAAAAGTACATAATGAAAAAGTTGAGTTTTCAAAAAGTTGACTTGTTCCTCAAACTTTATTAACATTCATTTGGATTTTTGTGTTCCCAGCTCTAACATGCTATGGAAAAAATGGAAAAAAGGGGGTGAGAAGTGAAATCGGTTCCCACTAAGACCGATCGGTAATAGGGTAGACTATTTCTTTGTTAGCTTAGCAACAAATTTTCTTATTTTTCTTATTCGAGAAGTTATTGGAGATTATTTTGCCAAACCCTCCTAGATTGAAGTTTTTCTCTAAAACAAAACATCCACACACGACAGGTAATTTATTTTTTCACAATTTTATTTTATTTTGTTTTATATAGGAAAAATTCAGCTACACATACACTACTACACACAAAAAATAAACTGAAATCATGACTAAAAGTCACATATTTCTAAATTGAAAATCATGACTCATTTTTTATATGTATGTAAGAGTGTGTGTATTAGCGAGTGTGTAATAAACACTAATATTTTATATATAGGATTTATATTATCACTTGACAATTTCTTTTTGCTAAAGAAAGCAAGGCTATAAATGAGTTGAACTTTTCCGAGTAATGCATGTTTGAGCTTGGCTTGTTAATAAATGTTTAGTGTTCAAGCTTGAACTCGTTAGAAAGCCCAAAAGCTTGAACTTGGCTTGGCTCGGCTTACCTTGATTCATTAGTTGAGTCAATCTTGAGTTTAATATTAAGCTAAAAATTTGAGCTCAAAATCAAGTTCAATATCCACTATCCAACACTATACATTATCAAATGCTTAAATTTTCAAAAATCAAGTAAACAAAAACAACATACTGTTCAAATCACAAAGCTAAGCTACTATAAAACAAAGTTATATAGAAATTTCAAGAAAGTTAATAAAAAAATGAGGTTAAAGATAGATTTTCTCAAACAAATCATCCAACCTACAAATCATCACAAACCACCACGAGGCGTCGATACAAAGGAAATCTCCATAAACCATCACAACAAATCACTCAACTCTGATCTGTGATCTCCAAGACGTTTCTCGTAGCCACCACGTGCTTCACCATCTCACACTAACCAAGTTGAAGCTCCACCATCTCCACGCTCCATATTGAAGCACCTTGCACCACCACCATACGGCCACACCTCTAATCTGATCAGTTCTTAAGAGAGAGAGAGGTAGCTAAATGGAGACAAAGTGAGATAGGGACAGGGAGAAGAAATAGAGATAGAGAGGGAGGGGCTCTGTTTTGAGTGGAAGGACCATACGTGGTTCACTTGGATTAAAAAAGATTGTAATGAAAGTGGTGCTTGTTCAGTTTAGAGTGTAGGGAAAATTTAATGTAATGGGTAGTGGTTTCATGTGGGATATGTATATGTGTAATGGATTTATTTATCACTAGTAAGTTATCCGTGCGATGCACATATAATGTTGTAATATTTTATGTAAGATGGTTTTAAAGAATGTTGTACATGTATTATAGCAAAATTGTTATAGAACTTTATTAAATTATTAGTAATGAGTTCATCATAAAAAGCAACAATTATAAATTGCACACATATCCATTATAATTATTCAATTGAAGTAATGAGAAAAAAAAACTTTTGAGGAACATTGTAGAATAAAAGTTGATATAGAATTTGTCTTCCTCTTTCTCCTTAATTCTAAAACAAAATACACATTCCAAACACTCACAATCAATCATATTATTTACAAAAACCACAAATCTACAATGTTCAACCTTAATATCAAAATCATAATTGCCATTGTCACTCAATATAAAATGCAAGCACCCCTTCCTTGGTTATAGCCAGCTCATACGGGTTAGGATTAGATGAGACAACAATAATAGAGCTAGGTAGGTGTCGTCGAAAGATTGAAGGTATATAATATTATTTTTGGTCTGTGTGTATTTGACATTGGATGGCCTGAAGGGCTATGGGTAGGTAAATATAAAAGGGTTGAAGTGCAAGAGGTAAAAATTGTGAATTAAATTGCAAAGAGATTTGTGTATATGCATAAGGGATGAAAAGTCTTGAAACATTGAACCAAATGAAACAAAAACTCAATATTTAATTTATTCTTATCTCTAATGTGGTACTTGAAAAATTTTAATTTTCTTTGCCATAGAATGCCCCACTTGGCAAAATCTCATACTTTCTGACATGAAGTTTCTGCTTTTATATATATTATCAGAGAAACAGAGAAAACACAGAGAAGCTTCTGGAAAAGAAATCTGTATATTACTCAATGAATCAATACAAAAAGAAAACATATATATATATATATATATATATATATATATATATATATATATATATATATACACATTAGAGACCCTCCAATAATAATAAACTAACTGACTAACCAACTACTACACATGCAGATCACATGCCTATTACTAAATAACTATATACAACTCTAAACTACATGCCGTTTATACAGCTATACAATCAGTAATGTCGTTCTGCTCTCTTGTACTTTTCTTCATTGCTTTATCCTTGCTTCTATCAATCTTTTGGCTATCTTGACACCCCTTTCAAGTGGAAGAGGGGCATGTATGTTGACCATGTTCAACTTGGACACCAGTAACGAGAATTGTTGAGCATTTAAGGCCTTTGTTAATAAATCTACAATTTGTGAGTTGGTTCTAACATGAAGCAACCTGATGTACCTTTCCAACACCTTATCTCTTACAAGATGACAATCTATCTCAATGTGCTTTGTTCTTTCATGAAAAATAGGATTTGCGGCAATGTGAAGGGCTGCCTGACTGCCACAAAACAATAAAGCTGCTCTGGAATGCTTTATCTGAATGTCATTAAGCAAATACAGAAGCCAAATGATTTCACACACAACTACTGCCATTGATCTATACTCTGATTTCGTTGAAGATCGAGATACTGTCTGTTGCTCTTTTGACTTCCATGAAATCAAAGAGTCACCAAGGAAAACACAAAACCCGGTTACTAACCTTCTAGTAACAGGGCAGGAGGCCCAATCCACATCTGCAAAGGCCTTCAAATGCAAATCTGACTTGCTTGAGAAAAATAGACCTTGCCTTGGTGTGCCCTTGAGATATTGTAGGACTTTGTTAGCTGCATGTAAGTGTGGTTCTCTAGCATGTGCCATGAATTGGCTCAATGTGTGTACTGCAAATGTTATATCAGGCCTGGTTATAGTTAGGTACAATAATCTCCCTACTAATCTTCTATATGAACTAGGATTTTTCAATTCGTTCCCTTCATACTTGCTAATTTTGAGATTTTGATCCATTGGTATTCTTGTTGGCTTGTAACCTGTCATACCAGCATCACTCAACACTTCAAGGGTGTACTTCCTTTGGCACAAATTGATGCCATCTGCAATCCATGCCACCTCAAGACCCAAGAAGAACTTTAGATCTCCTAAGTCCTTTAACTTGAATTTTTGATCTAGTAAAACTTTCAATTCATCCACTGCATGCTTATTATCACTAGCAATTAATATATCATCAACATACACCAATAGAGCAATAAAAGAAGTAGAATTCTTTTTAGTGAATAAAGAATAATCAACCTAGGACTGTGTAAATCCTAAAAGAAGTAAGGCATTGGAAAATTTTGCAAACCATTGTCTTGAAGCTTGCTTAAGTCCATATAGAGACTTAGTAAGCTTACATACCAGCCCCCCCCCCCCCCCTTGCTGTGGAAGCCTAGTGGTAAATCCATATAGACCTCCTCCTTCAAATCACCATGGAGGAAGGCATTGTTGACATCAAGTTGACAAAGGTACCAACCTTGCATAGCAGCCACAACAAGAAGGCATTTGACAAAAACTAGCTTTGCAACAGGGGAAAAAGTCTCAAGATAGTCAAGGCCTTCCTTTTGGGTGAAGCGGATTTATACCTTTCCACAGTCCCATCAGACTTATACTTCATCTTATACACCCATTTGCATCCAATGGTTCTCTTATGAGGTGGAAGAGGGGTAAGAGACCAAGTGTTGTTAGCTTTAAAAGCAGAAATCTCAGATGCCATAGCTTCTCTCCACTTGGGATCCTGAATTGCTTGATGATAGAATTTGGGCTCCATAATGGAGGAAATCACATTACAGAAATGGGAGTGTCTAGCAAACAATCTATGAGATGACAAATGAGCAGACAAAAAGGCAGTACTAGAGGAGACAAAATTTTGAGAAACCTGAGACACCTAGTTACATTGATAAGCCTGCAAATAGGTAGGTTTATGACAAATCCTAGTGGATTTTCTAAGAGGAGGTGCAGAAACAGTAGGTATGGAAGGAAGTTGAACAACAAAATCAGTGACAGATGAAAGGGTCTGATCAGGTTGACCAACATGCTGGACAGATGGAGGAGTTTGAGCTTGATGAGCAACAGGTTGATCAAGGGAAATAACAGAAGGCAAAGGGATTGGCAAAGAACCAATCAAAATAGAAGAACTAGAATTTGCAGAAGAGAGGTCTACACTAGAGGAAGTATGGTGATGCTCATCAAGAGGTGTGGTGTTTGTGGGAATTGGAACAAAAATTGGAGAATAAGAAGAATCAAGGCCTGGAGCAGTAGAAGTAGACAAAGGAACAAACAAAGGAGGTGATAATGAAGATTAAGATAACTGTGAAAAAGGGAAGATAGACTCATGAAATACCACATCTTGAGAAATAAATTTTTTTCTAGAATGAAGATTAAGGACTTTGTAACCCTTCACATTGAAAGGATAACCTAGAAAAACACAAGGAGTAGCTCTAGTTTCAAACTTCAACCTGTGAACAGAAGGGGTAGAAACAAAACATAGACAACTAAAGACTCGTAGATGATTAAAAGAGAGTTGCTTATGAAAAAGAAGTTTAAAAGGGGATTTATTATTTAACAAAGGTGTAGGCAACTTGTTAGTAAGATAAGTTGCTGTCAAAAGACAATCACCCCAATAAGCTGAAGGAAGATTAGACTGAAGTTTGAGGGACCTAGCTACATTCAAAAGATGTTGATGCTTTCTTTCAACCACAGAATTTTGCTGAGGTGTATAAGCACAACTCTTTTGATGTATAATGCCATGATCACTATAAAAATCAATCAAAGAAAACTCAGGGGCATTATTTGATCTGATTGCCTTAATACCAATGTTAAATTGAGTTAATATCATGTTATTGAAGGATATTAAGAGGTGTTTAACATCAGATTTAGCCTTCATAAGGTAAACGCAAGTAGACCTTGTGGCATCATCAACAATAGTAAGGAAAATTTTAAAACCATCATGTGTGCATACAAGAATATGGACCCTATACATCCACATGAATCAAAGAAAATGGCTTAGCACACATATTATCATGAGAAGGAAATGATAACCTCTTTTGCTTAGCCAATGGACAGATAGTACACACATCAGTACATTTAGTAGAGATAAAAGGTAATACATCTTTTAAAATTGACAGTTTATGAAAAGAAGGATGTCCTAATCTAAAATGCCACAAGATTGAAAAATCTTTATTTGAAACAGAAGCTAAAAGGGTTGACTTGAGGTTCTTGTTGGTGGAAGCAAGATCAGACAGAGAAGGGGCAGTCCTAGAATTGGATTTCTACAGCAAATACAAACCATTTTGGACTTCACCCACTCCAATCATCCTCCAACAAGAAAGGTCCTAATTGAAGCAAAATTGAGACAAGAACACAAGACAAAGAGGCAATCTGTGTGTGAGTTGACTAACAAATAGAAGATTGAATGAGAAAGATGGAACATAAAGTACATGTTCAAGAATGAGAAAATTGGAAAGTTTAACAGTGCCAATATGAGTGACATGTGCTAATTCACCATTTGGTAACTCAACAACACAATTAGCAATAGTAGTGTAAGTTTGAAAGAAAGAAATGGAATAGATAATGTGATCACTAGCTCTAGTGTCCATAACCCAAGTACTATTATCAAAAGTAGTCCTATTCACAAGCTTAGTAGAAAAAATGGAGTGCTTGAGATTACCTGCCAATGGTGTAGACTGAGATGTTGAAGCTTGATTGAGAGAAACATTGTTAGCCATGGCAATGGGTTTGGTCTAAGCATCAGACCCTCCAATCATAGCAAGCAACTTCTGGCATTGCTCCAAGGTAAAAGGGAAAGGTGATTGTGTGGTAGCAGCAACTGATTCTTGAACAGAATCAAGAGACAAAACTTGATTTGCCCGTGCCTTGGTCTTGTATCCAGGAGGATATCCATGGATTTTGTAACACTTCTCAACAGTGTGACCAAGCAATCCACAGTGACTACAAGTAAGCCTCTCCTTCCCTTTCTTGAATGGCTTGGAACCATGAATCATTACCCTTGCTGCAAGTGCTGTGGATTCAACAAAAGGCCCATTGCTGCTGCCTTGTCCAATTGACCTTTGCTTTTCATCTTGAACCAACAAGGAATATACCCTGTCAACTGATGGAATAGGATCCATTAATAGAATTTGACCTCGGATGTGAGAGAAAGAGTCATTGAGACCCATTAGAAGTTGCATGATGGCTTCCCTGTGATGAAGATTAGAAATCCTTTCATTCACATGACATACACACTTCTCACATGAACAAAGGGGCAGTGGCTCATAATTCTGTACCTTTGCTTTTCATCTTGAACCAACAAGGAATATACCTTGTCAACTGATGGAATAGGATCCATTAATAGAATTTGATCTCGAATGTGAGAGAAAGAGTCATTGAGACCCATCAAAAGCTGCATGATGGCTTCTCTGTGATGAAGATTAGAAATCCTTTCATTCACATGACATACACACTTCTCACATTTAAAAAGAGGAAGTGGCTCATAATTCTGTATTTCATCCCACAAAATTAAAAGACTTGTGAAGTAATCACTCATAGAGAGCTCACCTTGAGAAAAGCTAGCAAGATCCTTTTGCAATTGATAGATTCGCGAACCATTCCCTTGAGAAAACATGGTCTGAAGCTTCTTCCAAACCTCTTTGGCAGTTTTGCTATACACCATGCTAGTTGCAATTTTAGGGGAAACGCAATTGATGATCCAGGAGACCACAATGTCATTGCATCGTGCCTAACTTTGAACAAATAGAGGAATTTTCTCCATTGTTGGAGTTAGAGAAACAGAGCCATCAATCAACCAAAACTTGCTTTTGATTCTGAGAGCTCTTTCCATTGATCGTGCTTATGTTGGATAATTCTCTCCTCCAATCAGTGGTTGAGAAACGAGAATTGCACCAGGACTTTGTGCGTGGTGAAGAAAGAATGGATGAGATTCATCAATAGTAATACTTGCAAATGCTTGATCAGAAGAAGCCATGGATGAAGCTTCGAAGAAGGAAAAAAAAGCCCTAGTTTTTTGAAAGAAAATCTTGTTGAAAAATCTAAGCGGAAGCAAACAATCGCTCTGATACCATATCAGAAAAACAGAGAAAACACAGAGAAGCTTCTGGAAAAGAAATATGTATACTACTCAATGAATCAATACAAAAAGAAAACGTATACATATACATTAGAGACCCTCCAATAAGAACAAACTAACTGACTAACCAACTATTACACGTGCATATCACATGCCTATTACTAAATAACTATATACAAGTCTAAACTACATGCCGTTTATACAGCTATACACTCAGTAATGTCGTTTGGCTCTCTGGTGCTTTTCTTCTTGCTTTATCCTTGCTTCTATCAATCTTTTTGCTATCTTGACATATATTGATTATTAAACACATATCAAGATTGTTATTAAGTCTATAAACTATCTTAAGCTTGGCTTGATTTATATTGAGTCCTATTGCTCACGAGCTTGGTTATGAACATTTTTTTTTTTGCTTAGGCTTGGCTCTTTTATAAAACAAGCTTAAAACTATGACTTAAGTTTGACTTGTTTATAAATAAATGAATATAAACGAACTTTTTATCGAACCAAACCTGAATGGCTTGATTCGTTTATAGCTCTAAAAGATATATACAAAAGCGCATAAGATACAAAAAGATAACAAAACCAATTAGGAGGCCTGATCCTTACTATTAGCCAAGACAATGTTGATAGATACGCCTTATCTAAGATCTTTTTTTTTTTTTTTTGGGTGAGAAAGACGCATCATTAAAGGTTGATAAGTTAGCTTCACTATTCTGTTCATCTATAAATAATAATAAAAAAACCACTAGTTTGTTCAAAACAATATAGTTATATACGCATTTAAAAATAAGAGTATTACTAAGGACTCATAAATTTTCATTCATTTTTTAATGGTTGATATAGTAAGTTGTAACTAGAATAATATAATATAATATACCTCCAGTAACCAATCACAACATATTACACAGCAATTGTGAAAATTTTATGTCTTAACTTACAGAAAAACAGAGGGACAAACACAAAGTAGAGTATGCATACATACCAAATGTATGTATACGTATACATACAATAATACCCATGATTACCTCCCCTAGGATGCATCAACTAGATTACACATATTAATGAACAACAATGGAGTGAACCGGCGATGGAGGAACTGGAATTTCTATTGTTCCCTCCAACATCAAGATTACATTCTTCATGGAAGGGCGCAAAGCTGGATCTTCTTGAACACACCACAAGCCCACCTTCACCATTCTTTCCAATGTCATGGTGTCTACATTTTCATCTTTCACAAGCTTGGCCAACTCTCCTGCAGCAAAGCAGTTATATACCCAGTTAGAAAGAATTATCTCATCTGCGGTTGAAACATTTACTTCAATGCTTCTTCTACAACAGACAATCTCCAAAAGCACAATGCCAAAGCTATATATATCGGTTTGTAAAGATATTAAGGGATTCTTTTGCCATTCAGGCGCTAAATATGCACTCGTCCCCTCCGCACCCGTTGTGGCTCTTGATTGATTTGACATAAGTATTTTTGCAAAACCAAAATCGGAAATCTTTGCTATCCAATTATCATTCATGAGTATGTTTTGAGGCTTTATGTTGCAATGGATAATACGGACTTCGCTCTCTTCATGCAGATAGAGAAGTCCTCTGGCCACATCTAGTGCAATTCTTATTCTTTCTTTCCAAACTGGGGGCCTCTGAGACTTGAAGATCAGATCTGCAAGTGAGCCATTGTTCATGTACTCATAAACCAAAAGCTTCCTAGGTCCCTCAATACAAAAACCAAGGACTCGAACCAAGTTTTTATGATGAGTTCGTGCAATTGCAGTAATTTCAGCCCGAAATTCCCGTTCCCCTTCTTCCACAGCATTCTCAAGTCTCTTTACAGAAATGATTTTGTCACCCTTAGGTATAGTCCCTTTATAAACTGCTCCAAATGAACCCCTAACTAACTCTTCCTTGAAGCCATCAGTAGCAATCTCAAGCTCGTTGTATGAAAATGACTGGAGAGTAAACTCTTCAGCTAATCCCAAGTTCGCGTTTTCTGACAGTTTTCTGTACCTGTCAAATTTGTGCCTGTACACCAAGATGGTAGAGGTTGCCAAAACAAAGCACAAGCATAAAACTAAACCCAAAATTATAGAAAGTATCAAAATCAGACTTCTCTTGCTTTCAATCAAGACTTTATGGACTTGACCGGGACGGTCTAAAATTTCTGTATTTCCATTACTTACCCTGAAGAAAGCTATAGTTGATTTGTTTTCATTTTTTATTCTACCATATCTGAGTGGAAGCTTATATTTGCTGCATTTAGCACCCGTATACAATATTGCTCCACAATTACAATCTTCCAGGCAAGACTTGCCACCTGAGCAATAACTGTTGAGTCCACAGAAACCCCTGACGTCACATTGATCAGACAGAGCGGACCACTCCATCAACATACTCGAGCTATTATCGCTCTTAAAGTGGTGTAAATACAATCTAAAAATCCCATCTGCATCAAGTGTTGCGCGGTAGATTGTAGTTCCATGCTTGTCAGGATATGAACGATTTGCCAAAATTCGCCCTCCCGACCCCCAGTCAAGGGATAGAACGCCTAACCGAGTTAGACTGAGCTGGGCATTGTATTCTCCATTAGTACCTGAAGACCAATATGCATTATATCCGTTATCCGAGCTGTTTACGGGGTAGGCTACGAGGTTTCCGTCAGTCTGCATATTAAGTGAATGGCTTCCTCTCGAGTGGTCTGATATAGACACACTTGAAACCAAGTTATTGCCACTAGAGATATTCTGACCCCCTATTATGGTGTCAGTTGGAAAATCAAAGCTATCCCAGAAAATTACATTGGAATGATTCTTGTAGAGCACAAAATTACCAGAATCAAGCATAGCAGCTGAAGTTGCAGGTCTGTCATCCTGATCCACATCAATAATCGAAAGTTCTCTGCCTTGCTCTGTTATAAGCAGCAGTTTACCATCAATAGTTAAGTTCAGTGTAGCATTGGAGGAGATAGGTGGGTCATCTCGATTTGCAGTCCAGATGATTGTCTTCTCAGTTTGATTAACCAGCCATATTCCGATAGCAAAGCCATCATCTTGTGGGTAGAAACCAAATGCAAAAAGACCAGAAGGTGAGAGCCAAGAAGTACGGTTTGCATTGGGAGAAAGTGAAGAACCTAAAAGTATTATATTGGAATTGGACTGGTTTCGTTGAGCGCTTGCATGAACAGGAAGTAGGCAAACCAGCAGTAAGGGCAGAACTGGTATGGAAGCCATGAGAGTCTGAGACAGAAGAGTGAGATTAGAGGGTTGAGACTTGAGAGAGTATATTAAAGAGAATACTGTCCAAATAGGCTAATAATAATGATAATATAAAAAAAAAAATAAAAAAAAAAAAAATTGGCGTTTCCTTGAAGTAAGGGCAGAACCCCAGGCTCTGAGTCTCAGGTAATCAACTCTGCAAATTTCTTCGCACAAAAAAAAAAAAAAAAGAAGAAACCCTCTGCAAATTGAATAGCTGAAGCGAATGGAACGTAAAATGAGTCGTCGTTAAGGTTGTATACTAGTATATATTGACCCTACTATTTTTTAATGTAATTGTTTTATAAACAATTCTCTCTGTGGGAGTTTATTTATTGTTAAGGTTGTGCTTTTAGAACAACAATTGGGGGTGTGAAAGTTCATGACCTGGCAGAACTTGGGATGTTATAATACTTGTTTATTTTAATTTTGAGTCTGAATTTGGTAAGGGTGGGGTGTAAAACACGATTGTCATAGTAGTCTTTTACTTAATACTTAGTACAACCCACCACACCTAATAACACCATATTAACATTTTACTTAAAACTTGATATATGCTGTTTATTTAGATATTATCATATGTGATTAAATGTATTTATGTTTTAGTAATATAATGATGATGTAGCATGTTTTTATTAGAGGGTGTAAACCAAAAGGTTTGCACCAAGTCCTTATAGAATTTAATTTCATTATATATATATTTAGAGAGAGAGAGAGAGAGAGGGGTTCAAGTTACATCTAGTGTAACTCTTACTCTAAAAAGTTACACATTTTTTAAACTGTTAGATCTACTTAGATCCAACGATCAAAAAAAGATTCTTATTAATGCTAATATCCTAATTGATCTCATTTATTATCTTTTATTTAATACATTTTGTACTTATTTCTAAGCCCAAAAAATTTATTATCTCTTATTCAATCTATTGCTTGAATCTGCACAATCTATTGCAGACACAAAAATATTAAACAAGCAATAGATTGTAGAATGATTGACAACTCAAATAAAAAAACAATGTATCTATTGCTAGTTGGCTTAAGATGCAAAAAGGAGATGAATAATCAAGGCATTTTGTGGGGTACTATGGCAAGCCAGTGTTGTCAGTAGTGTTGTCCATAGCTCTTGTTCTTAAAAAGCCAAAGGGAAGAGTTTTCAACTTTGACGTGGTTAACAGATCGAGTTGATAATATTGCTTGCTTTCTTTTCTTTTGATTAATTTATCATATCAAAGTGGCAGACAGATCAATAAAAGAGGACAAAAACAAAAGCATGTAAAACGGAAACCACGTGGTATTGTATTTGCGTTTGGAAAACTTTCAAATCCTTATACAATCTGGAAAATTAAATGGTCAATGGTTGTTAGAGTTCCCAATTAATATTTTATTTTAATGTTAAAAAATGACTAAACAAGAGTTGTTCTTTTTTAATATTTTTGTGTTTGCATTAGATTGTGCAGATTCAAGCAATAGATTGAATCTGCACCATCTGTGGCTTTTGTTTTTGCTACTGAGAACCTGACCGTGGAGGAGATAGAGAGAAAAAACGTGCAAAGAGAAAGAAAGAGAGAAGTGCAATGGAGAGAGAAAGAGTCAGCCGTATAAATTTTTCGAGCTTAAAAATAAGTATAGAATGTATTAAATAAGAGATAATAAATAAGATCAATTAGGATTTTAGTATTAATGAGGATCTTTTTTTGACCGTTGGATTTATTTAAATCCAATGGTTTTTAAAAGGTAACTATTGGATTTAAATAAATCCAACTGTTAAAAAAATCCTATAATTATTACAAATATTTTGATTATAATCTAATTAATTGCTCTCATTTATTACCTTTTAAACCTATCTCTAAACCCAAATATTTTTTTGATTTCTGACTCTCTCTCTCAGTTACGTTTCTCTCTCTCTTTCTCCTCCATCACCTCCACAGGTTGCCGGCAGAAAACTTTGATAGTTGTCTAGCCATCAATCACACTATGGTTTCCAGTGATCACAGTCTTGTTGATCCCATCTCCAATCAACAGTTTATTCCTCTTATGTTTGGGCACCACAATGTACTCCTCGTAATACCCTTCTCTAGCATAAATTACAAATAATCCATCTTCAGGCATTGAATTATTGGGAGCAAATGCAATTGCCTCAGTGATGGATGTGAAGTTTCCAGTACCATTACGGGTTACAGTCACTTTATCGATTATAAAAATTCCATTATTACCTTTCAATTCACTGAGTATCCATTCCTTGTTGGGGCAATGCAATGATTTTTGGCAAGAGGATCTTCAAAGGTCCTACAGCAAATTACTTTAATTTCTTTTTTACCCCAAAACTCCTCATTTAATCACCTCAATCTATTTTGCATCAAATACATAAAAATAAAAATAAAAATACAAAAAGTGAAAATCAATAATAATTTGATACCTTAAAAGTGAAAAAAATTGTGAAAATTATTATGTGATGTCAATGACTCATGTAGACTTTCAGAAAACATGTCTTGTGAATCTCTCTTATCAAGATCTGACAAAATCCCATGATAAAAAGCTTCTCCAGTATTTTGAAGTGAACCTCTCTTTTTGTGTTGAAGGGCAACTAGCTGACAGGGTTTGGGCTATTTATTTCCAAATTGAGTCACACATATGGTACAAGTTCGTAGTTCCTTTAATACTAATGAAAAATTTCTAAAGAAAACATCTAGGGTTCAAATTGTCTCACACTTAACTATCTTTTTCTTTTTTTGCCTGCAACCTGTGGAGGTGGTGGAGGAGAAAGAGAGAGAGAAACGTAGAGAGAGAGAGAGAGAGAGAGAGAGAGAGAGAGAGAGAGAGTTAGAAGTCAAACTTTTTTTGGGTTTAGAGATAGGTTTAGAAAATAATAAATGAGAGTAATTCATTAGATTTTAATAAGAATATTTGTAATAATTAGTCTTTTTTTAACCGTTGAATCTACTTAAATCCAATGGTTTAAAAAATGTGTAACTCTTTAGATTTACACTAGGTGTAACTTGAACCTATCTCTATAATTATATATATATATATATATATATATGTATGTATGTGTGTGTGTGTGTGTGTGAGTGTGTGTGTGTGTGTGTGTGTGTGTGTACGTACATTTTTAAACCCCTTAACACAAGTTGTTTAACCAAGTTATTTAGCTAAGTAATTACTTAGATAAATTATTCAGTTCTAAATTAACACAATAATATCATATCATGCACATATTGCGGAAATATAAAGAACACCATGATATGATGACCTAGGAAAACCTAACTGGTAAAAAACCTGGGGATAATTTAACCTAGCTATCTTCTAGGTAAAAATGGATCAACTACGAAAGAATTGAAGTTTGTACAATAAGACTTAGACTACTAATATCCTATTGCTACCTTGAGTAGAAAACTTACTACCACGACCACGTAAAAGCTCCAAGTCCATGGACTATTTCTTTCTTTGATCTACAGCAATCACAAGTTCTCCTTCTTTTGACTTTAAGACTCCACTCAAATGTTTCAGATCTTCTTTAAAGTTCTTTATGTATCAACTGAAGAGATCATCAAGTTCTTGATGCACATCTTGATCTTGACAACTCTATATGTGCGTATGAAGGTAAATCCCTCTTGATCTCACAGAAGATTCAACACACAACTCTTCAAAGACTTCTAAAACGTAATTACGATTTTTCCTTTTATACTTGAAGTGAAACACTTAACCCTACACGTCATACGGGCTTGGGCTAAATTGGAATTTCTGCAAAAAATTAAATCTGCACGAGTTTCGATTGATCTAACATTGCAGATTTTGTCCAATAAATCTTGCAATCACTCTATTCCAATTTTATAATTAAACACACTTTAAGCAAACCTAAATCTAGACTCTATGTTTTGATCATGGTTTGCCAACACAATACACATTGAAGTTCTAATACATTAGTTTCTAAAGTCTTAGAACCTAACAAACTCCCCCTTTAGCAATCCATGACAAAACACATTACAAAAAGTAAAAACAACACAATTAATTAAAAATCCCTAATTACAATTTCACCTAACCACTATCTATTAGTTGCAAAGTAGACAGTAGTCACGACTGAATTAACTTGTATATTCCTGAAACACTTAACAAACACAATAACACATGTGTAGAAAATACAAGTAAAACATAATAAACTTCTTGATTTCACAAAACATAAAATATAAGACATATACCATAAATAACCTCACAACATAAATCAAAATCAATGTACCATATGTGAAACAAGAAATGTGAAAGCATAAAAGCAAAAACAACAATGTCTCCCCCTAACATATACAACCCATAAGAAAAATAAATACATCAAAGCCAAAAAAACCAAAATACATATCATGTGTGTCTCCTAGATACAATCTAGGCAAAAAAAATCTCTCTCCCTATCTCTATGTACTCCCCATTTTTGTGACGTATTGCCAAAAGGCAATCAAGACTCATCAAAGGGTGGAGGCGGTGGAGTAGAACCTCTAGCAACCGCAAACTATGCTTGTAAGGTCGCAACCTCATTGAGCACATCCAATAAGAGCTGTCCATGTGCAGCCTAAACGGTGAGAATCGTATCCAACATAGCACACAAGGAAGAGTTGTTAGATGTAGATGGTGGAAGATCCACAACAACTGTGGGGTCCACATAAGTCTTAGCAGAAGGATCACCAGAAAGAGGAGCTTGAGAGGCATCACCTGTAGAAGACTCAACACGAGGGTGTTTAGAACTTGCTTTTAATTGAGTAGCCTTTTGCCTAAGGAAGGTGGCACCTGTGGGAGCGATGATATGTACAGGCTCGGACGCAGGAAAGTTCTCTACACCTAAATCTAAAAGAATCCTATGAATGAAAACAAGGAAGAACATACCATGGGATTTGGCACTACTCTTATGAACCTTAACAAGAAAACAAATGAAAAGAGTAGGAAAACTCAAAAGAGCATCAGTGATGAGAGCGTACAAGAACGCACATCTCTTAATGAGAATAGTATGTATTGTTGGAAAAACATGGTTTGTATCTCATACAAAATATATGTAGTGGAAAATTAATGGATCTACTTCATTCGCAATTAATAATATGCATCATATAAGTTTTAGAAATTAAGAACAATAGAGCATACCTTGAAGTAATGAATTTCAAAGCAAAGATCAAAAGCACTTGGGAACACTTTTAATCTTCACTCCAATTCCACTAATGCCCAAGAAGTGTGGTCTTTCAATTAGTTCAATGGAAAATAAGAGAGTCTTTTCTCATACATACACACCATTTTACAATAATGTCACTTACTTAAAATTCTGTATGTTTCTCCCTTTGTATCTAATTGATTATCTAATTGGGCTGGCCTTTTGGGCTTTTCAATTGGGCCTTTCCAATTAAGCTTTAGTATGTGACTTGGAGAGAGACCAAAAGGGACCAATAAGATACTAGCTCCAATGGGCATTGGGCTTTTCTGTCAACTCTTGACAAGTCCAAAGTTACCATTGACTATATTTAATACAACTATATAAATATAGTTGCACTCTAGGCCTTATTTGTAAATTATATCCCAAGACTTTATTATACATACAACCCTTTCATAAAATATTTGTAGTAATACAAAGTTATGAAAGTGGACTGCCACTAAAGATTACTACATCTTAATTCCTTGAGTACCCAATTTAATCCTTTAATGTTATTCATCATATATTTATGAAATCCAATTCCATAAATATATACTTTAGTAACTCCTTAATAAAGTGGTTAGACCTAACACTCTGAATAACCAAATCCATTAAACTTATCTCAAGGGAATATTTTATATCTTCATTAAGAGATTATGAATTTTATCTTGAGAATATATGTTCCATCAACACTAAATGTAGCTACCTAATATACTGAGGTTTTGATCGTTACTTTAGATCTCACTCCAGATATATCAAAGCAACCTACACCTCATGATCAGGTCCATTATTCTCTTAGGATTAAGAGTTTATGTAAATAGAAGTTGTGAGATTTATTATTCATTTGACAATCGTTAGGAGAATAATAAATCTCACAGTGGTCCAGTTCTATATGTCTTAACTCTTAAAACATATCAACATACAAACTAGGAATCTTCATTTCCATGATCAAGACAAATCATCTTAGTTGATATGTTATAGTCTTCGCAGATGAAATGCCCAATTTTATCACCGACTACGAACTAAAATTCTGAGTTTACAAAGAACTTGTGATCTATATCTTTTGTGACTAAATCACATAGATCATATACTATGCATCTCATGAACTATATGATAATGTCTCAATATTCATGTTACCATTATTTTTAGATAATAATAAAAAAACTTTATTAATCACAACATTAAGTCATACATAATGTCATACATAGCATCATACAATAGGATTTAAGGGCACACATCCTAACATGTACATGTGAAATGGGCCAAATACTATGACATGATATCCTAAATAATAAATAATTGAGCTTAGTAAGCTCAGAAGAGGTAACCCTAGGATCAGTACCCTAACAAATGGAAGTACCGGTAATGAGGGACATGATATCGTCGAGAGGAGGAGACTCTGTGTAAGGGTACACAAGCTGCTGTACCAAAGGTACACCAAGAGCAGATGCCACTACCTTAGGGTTAATGGCACACTCTTCACCCCTTATCCAACTCCTCACAAACTGTATGTTGGAATCTTCGAAGTGGATAGAGAGGTTTGAATAGAACTCTCTAATCAAAGAAACCGGAGGGGGATGCTCAACCTCTAAGAGTGGTAACCAAACCCTACGTTCAAAATTCCTACGTATTTTGGGATCTACTTCATCTAAGATAACCCTACACTCAGCCCACACTGGTCGAAACACAATCAGCTTCTTATAAGCTTCTTGGTTTTCCCTAAACTGAAACCTATCACTCTAAAAGTCAGAAGAGGATGGGGTAGAGGTTTTCTTAGCTCTAGTCTTCCTAACTATGATGCTAAGAGTTCAGAGGAAAAGGAAAACAAAAACCAAGGGCAGACTCCATTGGAGAGGGTTAGAGCATAAAAATATCAACAAATAACAATCTATATGATGCATGTAATGAATGTACATATGATGCATGCTCTAGTGCATAAAAATTTTGCTCAATTTCTTATCATTTACCAACAATTGACTTGAACAAAGAGTTTTGGTCCAAAAACCCCAAATTTTGAAAAACCCAATTTCAAAACCAAATTAAATTGATCAATTAACCATTACACTAGTTAGGAAACATCATATAATGACTTAATTGAACAATTACACAAGCCAATTTCATCAATTTAAACCCAATTTCACAAAATACCAAACCCTAGAATTTTCAATTGTTCTCAACTCACCAAATTAATCAAATTAATGCATGGGAATCATGTTTATAACATCTAAGAACAAAAACCCATTGATCAAATATGATTAAAAACAACCCAAAAATAAAAATCCCAAATTTTCCATGTTTAAAAATTTTAAAGAAAAATGCATGAAAAATGTAAATAAATTTAAAAGGAAAGGATATTTAGGTCTTACCAAAGCTTGAGGACAAAAAGTTTGAAAAACATTGAGAAAGAAAACGACAAAGAGCCTTAAATTGGATCGGTCGAGGAAGATAATGGAGAAAAAGATAGAAAAGACTTTTGAAAGTATGAAGAACACGAGAGTGAAAAGACTTTTATTTTTCTTTTCTTTCAAAATTCAATCGGTCCAGTACCGACCGGGTACCAATCAATCCAGGCAAAAGCTATTCCTCATAAATTTTAAAAATTTCGATCTGTTGAAAATTGGGTTCGATCAATCGAAAAACAGATTCAATTGATCGAGCACCAATCGAGCATCAATCGAACCAAGCAGATTCAAGCTTTAAAAATTAAGGCTTTTTCGATCGGTCGAAGAACAACCTCAATCAATCGAAAATCTGGAAAAATTGGATTTTTGAAAAACAGTAGGAGTTTTATGCAGAAAACACTCAAACCAACTTAGTTCATAAATGAAATGCATGAGTATGGGTTTAAAAGTTTTTCAAAAATACTTGAATTCAACCCAAATCTTCCAAAACAAGATTATGACACATTTTGTCCCCAAAATTCAATCAATGAACATATTTTGTATCAAAATCAAAGAACATATAGTCTTGGATGGCAAAACCCAAATCACACTCAATTTCATGTACTAAGTTTAGCAAAGAATAACTTGTGTAGTGTATGCAACTAGTAACAGCATGAGATACATGTTAGGTGATATGTAGATAGTAATCAATCACAATTTCTACATTATTCATCACATAAGTTTGAAAGTGACTATCACCTAAAGAGTTACATCATATAACTCTCACATCTCCTAGAAAACAAGCTTGCAATCATGTAATTTTTATTTTTATTTTAGCCTTATAGTGTACACACTATTTTTATATCATTGCCCTTCTTCTTTTTTAGCTTAGCCTTATAATGTACACACCATTTCTATTATATTTTTTTTATTCCAAGGCTACACCTTATTTTCTTTTTGTGCATATGCTACACTTTCTCGAATACAAAATCTTACGATATACACTAAGGTGTTCATGATTGGCCAGTAAACAGTGGTGAGATGGTTATTTATGCCTTTCTCTTAGGATTTTTTAGTCCTTACAATCTAAATCATGTGACTTCAAAATCAAGATCATGTGATCAAAAACTATAAACAACTCTCACACAACATGCACTACAAGCTAAAACTAGCAAAGTGCAGAAAAATAAGTGCATCCAAGCTAAACAAGGTATACAAGCATGTTATGAAAAAAATATGGCCAACCTTAACTATAAATCCAAGGTATGTAATACAAAACACATCCTTCCATATCCCTCTTTCCAATCTTTTTGTTTTTTTTCAAAAAACAAACACAAACAACCTAATACGAAATGCATAAATGTAATGCAATGCAAATCCTAAAAGCAAAAAGAAACAAAACTTCAAGAAAAGAATGGTCACAAAGGATTTTAAGATAAAGCACAAGGACCATGTCAAAAAGACTCAATTAGATTGAGCATTTTGCATCCAAAACTTCTTAGATGCAACTCTGGCTTTGGAGTTATTATTCATATTAGAATGATGAGCAACTACAGGATTGGTATAAAGGTTTAAAGCCTTTACCAATTCACCAATAAGTACTATAAGATCTTGTGCTTGAGGCATAGGTACTTTTGACTTATTTGCTTACTTAGCAGCTTGTAACTTAAAGCAAGTATGCCCAACCTTTCCACAAAAATGACAAATCCACAAAAGTCTATCATGCTTCTTGTCCTTAGGGAGGTTAGAATTCTTAGTTTTAGACTCTTTAAAATCAACCCTAATCTTCCTAGGAGTATGTGTAACTTCTACTGGTTTGACAATCTCAATCTTGGGTGGCTCAAAAGAAGAAACAAAATTGTGGAATGAGTTTCAAATACAGAGATACTATCAACAAAACCTAAACCTGTTTTGTCTAAGGAAGACTTCTGAACACTCAACATGTGATCAAGTTTAGAACTAGCAGACCTATTTGTTTGTTCTTTAACAACAGATAATTCTAGTTCTAGGTTCTTAATCTTATCAATCAACATCATGTTTTTAGTCTTCACCTTATTAACCAATTCATTAGCATCAAGAAAATTCAGCAACAAATTTTTCTTTTCAAGTTCAAGAGTAGTAATTTTCTTTAGACCTAATTCTACACTCATTGCATCCTTTGTAGCAACCTTGCACAGCTTATTAAAAACTTCTTGCAAGTCAGCGAAGGGTTCTCTTCAACCAAAACACTTTCATCAGCTATAGCAGTAGTAGTGAAAGCAAAGAAATTTCCATCTTCATCACTTCCAGACTCATGATCAGAAACTTCATCATCATTAAGGGTTACAACCATAACTTTACCCTTTGACCTCAAGAATGTAGGACATTCAGATTTTACATGACCATACCCTTGACAACCAAAACATTGTTAACCTAGTGAATTACTAGAAGTTTGACCAACTTTTTATTTTAATTTATCCACATAATTAACTTTAGTTGGTTCATTTTTCTTAAAATTCCTAGGTTCAGCATTGTTTTCACCTCTTGCCCTTTTGTTGTTGTTCTTAAGAAAGTTTCCAAAGTTCTTGGCAAGATAAGCAATCTCTGTAGAAGAGAGTTCATCATCAAATCCATTCCCATCAACATCATCAACTAACTTAAGATCCATTGATTTGGATTTGTTTGTTTTGGGTAGGTCTAACTCATAGGACTGGAGAGATCCTACAAGCTCATCAATAGGGATGGAGTCCACATCCTTACTTTCAGTAATGACAGTCACTTTGGGTCTAAAGTCCTCAGTTAAGGATCTAAGAATCTTTATAATAATCTTAGGTTGATCATACTTTTCACCCAAATTATAAGCAGAATTAACAATATCATTAAGCTTAGTACAGAATTCATCGAAACACTCATCAACAGACATTCTAATACTTTCAAATTTAGTTGTTGACTGTTGCAACTTATTAATCTTAACTGTCTTTATGCCTTCATGCATAGTTTGGAGAATATTCCATGCAGTATGAGCAAACTCAACATTTGAGATTCTCTTGAATTCCTCCATAAAAACAGCATTAAAAATAGCATTCATGGCTTTGCTATTAAAAGCGGCTGCATCTTTTTGAGATGTTGACCACTCACTAACAAGAGTAGTCGGTTTCTCCCATCCATATTTAATGGAGTTCCACACTCTTTCATCAATAGATTTCAAGAAGGCTTTCATCCATACTTTCTAGTAGGCATAGTTGTTCCCATCAAAGTGAGGAGGGATCACAAGAGAGTGATCGTGTTTCATGGCAAAGGGGTCAAGTATCAACTCTTAGATCAAAAGATCTAAACACAAAAGCTAACCCACTCTGATACCACTTGTACATTTTTAGACGCCTTTACACAAGCTATTTAACCTAGTTATTTAGCCAAGTGATTACTTAGATAAATTATTCAATTCTAAGTTAACACAATAATATCATATCATGCACATAATGCGGAAATGTAAAGAGCACCATGATATGATGACCCAGGAAAGTCTAACTAGTAAAATATCTAGGGAGGATTTAACCTAGCTATCACAGATTCACTATGAAAGAATTGAAATTTGTACAATAAGACTTAGACCACTAACATCCTATAGTTACATCGAGTAGAAAACTTACTACCACGACTGCATGACAACTCCGAGTCCACGGACTACTTCTTTTATTGATCTGCAGCAATCACAAGTTTTCCTACTTGTGACTTTGAGACTCCACTCAAAGGTTTCAGATCTTTTTTAAAGTTCTTTATGCAACAACTGAAGAGATAATCAAGTTCTTGACGCAAATCTTGATCTTGACAACTCTATGTGTGTGTATGAAGGTAAACACTTCTAGATCTCACAGAAGATTCAACACACAACTCTTCAAAGACTTCTAAAATATAGCTAGGGTTTTTCCTTTTATACTTGAAGTAAAACACTTAACCCTACACGTCATATGGGCTTGGGCTGAATTGGAATTTCTGTAGAAAATTAAATCTACACGAGTTTCAATTGATCAAATCTAATTTTTGATCAATCGAGTCTTGCAAATTTTGTCCAATAAATCTTGCAATCACTCTATTCCAATTTTACAATTAAACACACTTTGAGCAAGCCTAAACTTAGGCTCTATGTTTTGATCATGGTTTGCCAACACAATACACATTAAAGTTCTAATACATTAGTTCCTAAAGTCTTAGAACCTAACAATATATATATATATATATATATATATATATATATTTATATTGTGGTGCTATTTCTTACTGTTAGAGTATTTTTCTCTTTGTTTGTTTATTACCTAGCAAAGCATAATTCCGTTGTAGAAGCTAAACGAGGGGTGTGCATGAAATCCTACACATTCATCACTCAAATGCACTATGGGAGGATATTTGGAGTTCGGAAAAATTAGTGGAAAATATTGCAGCAAATTAAGGCTTAACTAAGATTATCTTTAACAAGTGAAAACTATTGTGGCTACTATGGAAATGCATAACTTCATTAGGGAGCATGCAACTAAGGATATTCAATTCCCATAATAAACCAATGATGATACTCAGCCAAAAGTAGATAAAAAAATAAATAAAATATAAAGAAAAGAAAAGAAAATAAGAAGAATACAATGATGATGATTTACTATTTCCTATGCAGTGATGGAGCTAAGATTTGAGTTGAAGAGGGGCAAAATTTACTTATGATATATGTATAAATATTTGAGAGCATTTTGAAAAATTAAATACTATTCATTTGAATAATATGTGATATTTTGATGTAGTTATGTAAAAAAAACTTCACAGAAAGAAAAAGCATATTCACTATATTGTATTTATCTATTGAGATTTTTCAGAGCCAAAACTCAAGTCTTGAACGAAACAATTTTTAGTAATTAGATAAATACCAAGTACAATATATGTAGATTTATATTATTTTGGTTCATGTGGGCTCATAAATGTTCACATTATAATATTTAAAATTATATTACATACATTTATGTTATAATTATCCCCATACTTAATTGCTTATACACAAATTTTCATGAAGTTGAATAAGTATTTAAAAAAATTGAGATACTATTATCAATTTTAGACTATCTTAAATCTCAAAATAATATTTTTCCCCCTAATATGTTTTTTTAATAATTTTTTTAGTTTCTAAGACTATAATAGACATTAATTGTTTTTTAAATGAATTTTAATATATAATAGAGAAGATAGCTAATTGGTATGCAAGACATCATTTTTGAAGGGATTGATTAGGGCCTCTTTGCTAAAGTACAACATGGACACACAAAACTTTTGTGCAAGGCATGTTATATTATGGAGGACTTGAGGTTGCTTGGGTTTGTTTAGGAGTTATATGTTACACTCTATTTCAAGACCAAAGAAACATAGTGGCATACTAGCATTTCAGTTATTGGCCAAGTTATCATTTAGTGTGAGTGAGTCTTTTGGTTAGATGAAATTCTTCCAAAATTAAGGAAGATAGTCCATGCTAATGTATTACTTTAATTAAGATTGCCATTTTTATCACAAAAGAAAGTAGATAGGAGTTTTTAATAAGTACTAGTCGCGGACCCCGCGAGTTACATGTGATAATATTTTTAGGGTGGTCTCATTAAATTTTTTTTTCTTTCCAATTTGGACTAATTTAATAAATAGTAATGTAATTCATAATCATATTTTCATTTATTATGGGGACAATCACAAATGCAATATATATAATTTCTGCCAACCCAAAATAAAACCAATTCAATTTTTTCTCAAGAATTCAAAAGGTAAGTTAGTGAAAATATTAATTTTTTAATAAAATTTATTTAGAATATTTTGTGTATCATTAAAAAGTATATAAAATTTGGAATTATTTTTTTGTTTTTAAATTAACAAACTTTTTCAAACCCAATTTTTTCTACCATAAAATCAAAAACACCAAGAAATGTATCTAAAAAATTAATAAAACTCAACAAAACTACAATTTAAAATAATATAAAAAGAATGGGAAAAATAAAAGATTGTAAATTTTTAGGTTTTAAAAGTTTAGAACAATTGGCAAACCGTGAATACAAACTTGTCTAGGTATAGGTCAAAGAGTCTATAAAGTATTTGACAATGCTTAAGGTGCTGCAAGTCAAAATACAAGAACAAGAACGATTTGGGTTCAAGAATTCGAAATATGCCAAGCTCGATTGATCAAGAGAATAGCCCGACCAATCGAACTGCATTTATTCAGAATTTAATTTTGGCCCAACAACCCTTTAAGCCTAGTAAGTGATTAGGTTTTTAGATCTAATTCACATAGTATTTAAAGGAAACCCTAAGACACATTATGGTGAGACTTTGGTGCTTCTCTTTTACGATCTAAAAGATTTTGTGCTGTCTCTATTCAAAGTCACAATCAGAAATCTTTCTACACACAGTTTGAACTGGTAGATTTGAAGTTGTTGTATCACTAGTCATCAAAGGTGCTAGAGATCTAAACCTTCAAAGGTGTTCTTGGAGTCATAGATTGGAGGTCTATGTAGGAGATCTAAAGCATGAACTGGAGGTTCATGTTGGAGCAAATCCACATCGAAGAAGTCTAAAGGGTTTAGAGCTCAATTTGGTAACTATAGTTAGATTTACTACGAATAGGTATTCTTGACTGTAAATCTCAATTTGATATAGTGGATTGTTCTCTTGGGATCATTTCTCCTAGGTTTTTACCTTGAAACTAGTTTATTTCATTGGTTTTTTTTAGTCATCATATCTTGTGTTATTTAATTTTCCGTTGTGCATGATATCTTTGATGTTTGTTTAACCTAGATCTACATTATTGAACTAAGTAACAACTTGGCTTATAAATTAGGTTAAACACTACGTTTTCAAGGATCTAAAAACTAACAAGTGGTATCAGAGTGGGTTAGCTTGTGATTAGGTAGTTTTAACTTAAGTAGATCCTTGATCCTTAATGTCATGGATAATTCTAAGTATCTTACTGCTTTTGGCTATAAAAATTTAAATAAAGAAGACACTAATGTTTCCATTGATTTTATTGATGTTTGTGAAACTCTCTGTAGGGAATTATCTAAATCTATGCTAAGAAATTCTAAGAAGAGTTAAAATTGGCTAGGACCAAACTTATTGTTGATAATAGATCTGTTTCTATTCTTCTTAAGCCTAAAGATAACAATGTTTATATACCTCCTCTGTTGTAAACGTTGAAGTTTCTAAACCTATTGCTAAATTGCATAAGAAATCTATTTTTGTACCTACCTGTCACCTTTGTGGTATTGTTGGTCACATTAGACCAAATTATTCTTTGTTGAGGCAAAAACCAAAACTTGTGACTAACTATGCTTCTAGGAATACTAATGTTCCTAAATTTGTTCCTGTCTGTCACTTTTATGGTGTTTCTGGTCACATTCGTCTTAACTGTCATAAATTGAAATTTAAGCATGTTGGGTTAAAATGAATTGACCCCTTGTAATTAATTAATTACCCAAGTTAATTAATTAGAACAAATTTCATGCAATAGTGTGACAACACAAACAAATCACCAAAGTATTTAAATGTAGCGAAAAATAAATTTGACACAGATGATTTATTTACGAATGGGGAAAGCCACCAAGGCCAAACCCCACCAGGTGATTTTAAGGTCATCACTCCCAAGAATCCACTATTATCAACCACATGTGGTTACAAGTATATGGAATCTTACCAAACCCTTTGGCCTATCCCGAAATACCAACTTACAGTTAAACCTTTACCATAATACCCAATTGGACTTGTATTGTAGCGGCAATCTTTCCCTTGATGCACGAATCCCAATAGGTCACTAACCAATGTGCACGGATCTTAGTACGTGATTAACTCCAGCAACTTGAAGAGGTTTTTGGCTGTAAAGTTCTTTAGTTCATCAACAATGAAGACCATGAAGCTCTTTGGTTACAAAAGCCTTGGCGTAAAGACGCAGTAGCTTTTTCAGAGAGAACAAGGCACTAGGTCACTATCTGCATGCGCAACGGCCTTTTAAAATAAGCCTTATATATATCTATGTTAGGGACATATTTTATGCAATTGGCTAATCTTTTGTCAAATTGCACTTTACTTATAATAGGATAGATCTAGGATGGGTTTAGTACTTCAAGAAACATGTTGTTCAAGCCAAGTATTAAAGTCATGAAGATTGGACTAAGAAACAAGTGAAGAAAAGCTGTTCATTAAAGCTCAACAGATCCCTTGACAGAAACAATATCTATCGAGACTTAAGAACAAAACTCGACAAAATAGAAGCTGAATATGTAGAGGTCTACAAAATTAGAATTTTCAGATCTCATTTTCAGCTCATGCTGACATGTATGTGTAGGGTTTCTTTTCTCACAACCCTAGACATATATAAGGCTTATTTTAAAGGTCGTTATATATGGAGAACACATGCAGAAAGTGACCTAGTGCCTTATTCTCTTTGCAAGAAGTTACTGTGTGCCTTAGGGTTTTGTAACCAAGTATTTCTTGATCTTCATTGTTGATGAAGTGCAAAACTTTGCAGCCAACAACATCTTCAAGTTGCTGGAGTTAGTCACGTACTAGGATCCGTGCAAAAGAGTGGCATTCATATATTGAAGAGTTTAGAGGTTTTGAAGCGGTAGAAGGTTTTTGCTGTAAGTTCATCTATGGGGATTGTAGAGTCCAGGGAAAAAGATTTTGTACTAAATCTGAAACTTCTCTTTACTATAGTGAATTGCTTTTCAAGAAGGTTTCCCCCCAGGTTTTTTATTGTGAAACTAGTTTGTTTCATTGGTTTTCTTACGTTATCATATCTTATCTTATTTACTATTCCCTTATGTATGATATTGATGTTTGTTTGTTTTAACAAGGTTTATTGATAATAAATCTAATTAACAACTTGGGTTTAAAACTTGTTAATTCTATCAATCGGGGTCTAAATTTCTCAACAGTCTAGGGTTATGAGGAAAGAACCCTATACAAATATTTTACATAGGCCGAAAATCAGATTTGGAAGTTTTGATTTCGTAAGTCTTGATAGAAACAGCTTCTATCGAGTTTTTGTCAACTTTTGACTTTAAATCTCGATAGAAGTCTTTCTGTTGAGATTGTTGTCAAGATTTATTGAACAACTTTTTTTCACTTGTTTCTTGGTCAGATCTTCATGGCTTTAAAACTTGACTCGAACAACATGTTTCTTGAAGTCTTAAACTCATCCTATATCTACCCAATTACAAGTAAAGTGCATTTTGTTAAAGGATTAACCAATTACATAAAATATGTCCCTAACAATCTCCCCATTTGGCAATCCATGACAAAACCACAACAAAATAAATAACCATGAAAGAAGTCTTAAATCACTAAACTCATAACCACTTATTGTATTACAACGTAAATCTATCCCTACTACAAACTCTTGAAAAACTTTGCAAGAAAAGAGTTCAGGACATAATAGACTTCCACAACCTATCTTTTTGAAACACTTAAACAAAATTCATCAAGGCATCATGTGTGAAGCAAATATAAGGATTGTGTACATAAAGAAACATGTTTATAAAGATAGAAAAGAAACAACACATGTAGAGGTAGGTGAAGAAAAACATACATCATCATCATATATGAAAATAAAGTACAATGTATGTAAATAAATGGTCATAAGACCGAAGGTATAGGAGGCTAATGTAACTAAAAGAAGGAAAAGTACAAATAAACCTCACTACATCCCTTAAAGATATATACAATCCCCCTAACAAAACATCTTATACTAACTTTCCCCATAAGTACAAGACTACTCTCAAAAACCCAAAACTACTCTCCCTTTTTGTCACAAATGACAAAGGGCAAGTCACTGAGAGGTTGTCATCTCGTCATCACTGGAACTGTTAGCATCATTCTCATCATCAGGAAAGGCCCACGGAGAAGGAGAGGGAAAAGGAGTAAGACCAGCCATGTGAGCCTGCCGACGAGCAATGCAACCCATTCAGGTGTTCATCGGGCACATCTTATTAGTGAGAAAGTCTAAACGACCACCAAAGTGAGCTTGCATCCTCTGGAGCTACTCCATGATGGCCTCGAGGGTTACACCACCAACTGCAGAGGAAGAAGGAGCAGAAGAGGACAGAGCAAAAGAAGGTGGAATAGCAGGAGCTACAGGATCGTTCGTCTCCACACGTAGTCGCTTCGAGTGAAGCTGAGCCTCACTCCGCTAGATAGAACCAGTGCTAATGGCACCTATGATGGTGAAGAGAGGAGAGAAAGGAATAGGAATGGAAAAGTGCTGAATGATCCGCGTGATAGCCAAAGGAAAGATGAGCTTATCACGGGTAGTAGTGTCCTGATACACATCTATGATAAATGTGATGAAGTGAGAGGGAAAGTCGATGATAAGATCCTCCATCAAAGAAAGAAGAAAACAAGCACACAACTTAGTGATGGAGTTATAATGAGACAATGGTGTGAGAGTGAATGTCATCACCATGTTAAGGAATCACGAGCCTTTTGCAAAACCCAAGCATGTAGTGTTTAGCTTACTACCCCACATGGAAAGAGTCCAACAAAAATGGGAGATGAGTTTGTCTCTAGACACAGTTCGGAGACTATCACAACTAGAGTAGTCAGGATGCGCTACCCTAGGGTCTCGTAGTACCTCAGCAACAAGATCTGAGGTAACTACTATACGTGTACCTCTGAATCGCGTAGCAAACTGAGGCACAGAGGTATCGATGCTGTGTATGTTGGAGTAAAACTCTTGTATAAACACAACGGGATAAATGCACGGGTTTCTCACAGAGAGATACCCATCCCCGAGTTCGAATGACATTAGGTAGCGTAGTGTTGAAGAAATCCGATAGAATGACTTGGCATTCCGAATGAACACCACAGTCCCAGAAGTTCTCAAAGAAGTCTGTCTTGACCTTCTCATCATGGAATCAAATATGAGAGGGTACGGGAGGATCAGAAGAGGATGACTTGGAACCTTGAAGGGGGTTCCGAACCAGAGTAGATTTGCGGTGTTTAGGTGCCATAACGCAGTCTATTCGAGGAAAAGAGAGAGAGAGAGAGAGAGAGTGAGAGAGTGAACGGAAGGAAACACATGTTCAGAGTAAATAAGAAAAGAACGTATGCATGAAAATTTGACATGAGAATTTAAAAGCATCATAAGGGTCACCCAATCCAAACCTAACAGCACCCAACAACAATAATCAATCACACACATCTAAATTTGCATGAAACATTATTATTATAATGCAATAAGGATGCAATGCATGGTCATATAAGATCAGATGCACATACCCCAACCCTCAATATTCACAAAAAATCTTAAAAACCCCAAAATATAGCAAAAAACCCAAAACCTAGGTCTAATGCGTGAAATGCATGAAAGAGAGGAAGGATTTGAAGTTCATACCACAAGATTAAAGCTTGATTAGGCCAAAATCTTGTTTTGAGTGGAGATTTGAGTGAAAAGAGAGTATTTGGGTCGAGAGAGAAGTGGATCTATCAAGAAAGAGTGAGAGAAATGAAGTCTGAAGCGTGCCTCGCCTTTAAATAGAAATCGCAACTTGATGGATCGAGATACTTATCGAGGATCTATCGAGCTTTAAATCTCGACAGAAATGAATCTGTTGAGGTGCTAATAAGGATCTATCAATGGCAAAAAGAGTGTCTCGATGGATCGAGAATTTGTCAAACATCTATCGAGTAGACAGAGAGCACAGAAATTTGGCACGATGGATCGAAGAAGCTGTCGATAATGTATCGAGCAGGAACCTAGAAATCTCGATGGATCGAGAAGCTATTGAGATTCTATCGAGAAGAAACCCAGAATTCTCAATGGATTAAGAATCTGTTGAGGATCTATCGAGAAAGGAGAAAGAAGACTCGATCAAAAGAGAATCTGTCGAGGATGTGTCAAGAAGTAGTAAAGCTTGAAGAAAGAAGGTTTTTCAAGAAGGGAAAAACACATAGAGATGAATGCAACACACAAGCAACTGACATAAACATCCAAGCCGCATATTAAGCTCTCAAATCTCATCTTAAACAAGATGCAACGCATTCATAGATCCAATAATACACACACACTAAACAAGTCTAACCTATGTTATATTTTAAAAACAAGTCAAGATAGTTTAGTGAGCATATATCAACACATGTATCTCTTGTGACGGCCAAATCACATTGTACCTGCACATGTATCAAAAGTAGCAAAGAATATGCGTGTTGTGTATGAAACATAGCAAGAGTGTATAAGTGTCTCATATTATGAAGATTTGAGACAAGAGAAAATCAAATACATTCACACACAATCATAATTGTTTGATGGGAACTATCACCTTCAAGGTACATCCTCTAACTCCCACATCTCCTAGAAATACGCTTGCAATCATATTAAAAGCATTTTGATCTTTTTGCTTTTATTCTTTGCATTTTTTTTAAAGCACAGCATGCATGGGCATGTAAGAGAGAGAAGAAATCTCCAATTATGTAAGCTTTAACAACGCAAATTTGCTATGCCGAAGCATACAGATGCTATACATGATTGATGGGTTTTAGTGGTGAGATGGTTATTTATGCCTTTCTCTTAGGATTTTTTAGTCATTTTAGTAAAAAAGAGTGATATGAGTATGAGATATAAGAGACAATCTTAATTGTACTCATCACAAACATAAGCCACGGAGCTCACTTGCTTAGTTATGCATTGAGATGCTCATCTAAGCTACAAGAGATAGAAAGTTTAGAAAATTTTGTTTCAATGGCCATCTAGGGTACACAAGTACCAATATACACAAACACACATTATTTTTTTTATTTTCTGATCTTTCAATTTTATTTTTTTATTTTTTTTGTAAAACAAAATAAAACAAAACTGAAAAAAAACAAAAAAAAACATGTAAACATACAAAGCATAAAACTAAATTGACTTAAAAACAAGAAAGCAAAATAAACAAGTAATGCAGAAGTATAAAGGGAGAGAGAGAGAGAGAGAGAGAGAGAGAGAGAGAGAGAGAGAGAGAGTGACTTAATCACTTTGAGCCTCTTTCTTTCCAAACTTTGGTTTTGGAGGAAGATCCGTTCCTAGAGTTGAACCTTTGTTTCAGAGGTGAGGTGGGAGAATTGAAACCGTTCAAGTTCGACAAGAACATGAGGGCCTTGAGAAGATCTCTAAGAGGACCTATAGAAAGTGGAATCTGACCTTGAACACCAAATGACAACATACTATTGCTTTGTTGAGTGACTAACCACTTATAGCAATTTGGACGAGTGTGTCCCAAAGCTCCACAATGATGACAAAAATACGGCCTCTTTGGTTAAGATTTCTTATTTTTAGCCTTATTACTCTTAGGGTTTCTAGTCTTTTTCTTCTCTATCTTAGGGGTGATCCTAGAATAGATTTGCCTTTGTCTAAATTGTTCTCACTAGCTATCTCAGTCTTAATTTCGTTTTTCTTAAGATTTTCATTATTAGAAGATGAGACAAAAATAGTCTTACTATAGGAGGCAATATGAGAAGAGTTAGAGAGTTCATACCCTAAACTTGTTTTTATCAAAATCTGAAATCTAGAGGTTCAACATTCATCCAGCTTTGTAGTGGAAGTCCTCTCCAACTGAGCTCGAACTTGGAACAATTCTACTTCAAGCTTCTTTGTTATTTCAGCCAAGAAGTTGTTCTCAAACCCCAGTCCTCCAATGGCTTGATTGGCTTTATCAACCTTTATGGATAGCTCCTCTCGTTCCAGCTCCACTCCCTAAGCTTCTTAGTAGACAGCTTATACAACTTCTCATGCTTTTCAGATACCTTTTATAACTTTGCATTGGCTGTATGGATGTCATCCTATTCATCCATCTTCTCGAACTTGGATTCCACCTAGTCCTCTTCTTCATCCACTGCATCTACGATCCCCTCAGTAGGATCCACTGTGGTAGTGAAAGCACTCAAGATTCCCTTATCATTACTGTCATCTAACTTAGTCTCAGGCTCGGTATCACTGTCATCTGCTTCTAGCTTCTTGGTTCTTTCAGCCAAGAAGTTGTTCTCGAACCTCGGTGCTCCAATGGTTTGATTGGCTTTATCAACCTTTGTGGATAGCTCCTTTTGTTCCAGCTCCACTCACTAAGCTTCTTAGTGGACAACCTATACAACTTCTCATAATTTTTAGATACCTTGTATAACTTTGCGTAGGCTGTATGGATGTTATCCTGTTCATCCATTGTCTCAAACTTGGATTCCACCAAGTCCTTTTCTTCGTCCACTACTTCTACGATCCCCTCAGTAGGATCTATTGTGACAGTGAAAGCACTCAAGATTCCCTCGTCATCACTGTGATCTGACTCAGTTTCAAGCTTGGTATCACTCAAGGTAGCAACAAGAGCCTTGCTTTTCCCAATTGACTTGAGGTATGTTAGACATTCTTGTTTCATGTGTCCAAAACCTTGACATCCAAAGCACTTTGGTCCACAGGGAATAGTATACTGACCACCATCCGTAGCATCCTTCTTCCCTCTGTCTTGACTTTTGAATTGAAAAGAACTGGATTGCTTATGGTCCTTGTCAAAACCTTTCACATTGGTATTCTTCATGAACTTCTTGAACTGCCTAGTGATGTAGGAATTCATCTTGAAATCTTCATTATCTGAAGATTCAAACGTCTCATTACTTTTGGCCTTCAGTGCCATATTCTTACTTTTGGTTCCTTTCCCAAGTCTAGTCAAACTCAATTCATAGTTTTGCAAGTTGCCAATCAGCTCCGTCAAAGGAATGGTGTCAATGTCCTTTGATTCTTTAATCTCTATTATCTTGGAATGAAATCTCTCAAGGAGAGATCTAAACACCTTTCTCACAATCTTAGGCTCGGGAATATGATCACCAAAATTGAATGTTGAGTTCACTATGTCCTTCAGCTTGGCATAGAACTCATTGAACGTCTCATCCTCCTCCATCTTTATTTCCTTAAAGCTAGTCGTGAGCCTTTGCAGCTTTGAATCCTTGACAACCTTAGTCCCTTCATAGATTGTCTAGAGGATGGTCCATGCTTCCTTTGCAGTTTCAGCTAAGGATATTTTCTTAAACTCCTCATTGGTCATCGCACTGAATAGGGCATTCAATGCTTTGCTGTTGAAGTTTTCCGCTTTGATCTTGGCCTCATCCCAATTAGCTGACACTTCCTTTAGCTTCACCCAACCAATTTCCACAGCTTGTCAGACCTTCTCATCTAAAGACTGCAACAAAGCTTTCATGTATACTTTCTAGTATGCATAGTTAGTGCTATCAAATAGAGGAGGTATAATAAGAGACTGTCCTCTATCCTTGACAAACAGGGGTCAATGGATCACACAACAAAGATTAAAACCTAATTAGAGTGTGCCTGCTCTGATACCACTTGTTGGGTTGAAATGAATTGACCCCTTGCAATTAATTAATTAATTACCCAAGTTAATTAATTAATTAATTAGATCAAATTTCATGCAATAGTATGGCAGTACAAACAAATCACCAAATTATCTAAATGTAGCAAAAAATAAATTTGACATAGGTGATTTATTTATGAATAGGGAAAACAACCGAGACAAAACCCCACCAGATGATTTTAAGATCACCACTCCTAAAAATCCACTATTATCAATCACAAACGGTTACAAGAATAAGAAATTTTACTAAACACTTTGGTCTATCCCAAAATACCAACCTATGGTTGAACTCTTACCCCAATACCCAATTGAACTTGTATTGTAGCGGCAATCTTTCCCTTAATGTACGAATCCCAGTACATGACTAACCAATGTGCATGAATCCTAGTACGTGACTAACTCCAGCAACTTGAAAAGGTTGTTGGCTACAAAGTTCTTCAGTTCATCAACAATAAAGATCAAAAAGTTCCTTGGTTACAAAACCCTTGGCGTAAAGACGCAGTAGTTTCTTCAGAGAGAACAAGACACTAGGTCACTATCTGCATGCGCAACGGCCTTTTAAAATAAGTCTTATATATGTCTAGGGTTGTGAGAAAAGAAACCCTATACAAATATTTTAGCATGGGTCAAAAATCAGATTTGGAAGTTCTGATTTCATAAGTCTCGACAGAAACAGCTTGTGTCGAGCTTCCACTTTAAATCTCGATAGAAGTCTTTCTATTAATAAGTCTCGACAGAATCATTTCTATTAAGAAGTCTCAATAGAAGTCTCGGCACAAGATGTATCTATCGAGAATTACAAAATCAGTCTTTTCAAATCTGATTACACGCATATTCCTATGTATTTGTGTAGGATTTCTTTTCTCATAACCCTAGACATATATAAGGATTATTTTAAATACCATCGTGCATGCATTATGTGACCAAATGCAAAAAGTGGCCTAGTTCATTATTCTCTTCATAAAAGTTACTACGTCTTTACGCCAAGGGTTTTGTGACCAATGAGTTTCTTGATCTTCATTGTTGATGAACTAAAAAAATTTGCAGCCAACATCTTCTTCAAGTTGGTGAGTTAGTCATATACTGGGATCCGTGCATTATTGGTTAGTCACGTACTAGGATTCGTGCATTGAATGGGGAGATTGCCACTACAATACAAGTCCAATTGGGTATTGGGGTAAGGGTTTAACCGTAGGTTGGTATTTCGGGATAGGCCAAAGGGTTTGATAAGATTCCTTATACTTGTAACTTCTTGTGATTGATAATAGTGGATTCTCGGAAATGGTGATCTTAAAATCACCCGGTGGGATTTTTGCCACGATGGTGTTCCCCATTCGTAAACAAATCACCCATGCCAAAAAAAAAAATTTCCACTGCATTTAGTTATTTGGTGATTTGTTTGTGCTACCACGTCTTTGCATGTAATTGAATCTAATTAATCAACTTGGGTAATTAATTGATTAATTTGCAAAGCAGTCAATACATTTTTGCCCTATCAGTGAGTGTTGTTTACTTATCCTTAATTTAATTCTTTCAATTATTTGTGGACATGTTTTCTTTCCACTTTTGGTTGTTTTATTTTCTTAGGTTGTTTTGATTATCCAAAAATCCAAAAAAATTGAAAATTTACAAAAAGACAAAAATATTTTATTTTGTGTCCTATTTTTTTTTCTTGAGGTGTATTACTTGAATTCTAATATCTCTCTTTTGACTTAGAACATGTTTGACATTGTGTAGAAACATAGAAAGTGTGTGTTGCATAACTGAGTACATGACTATTTTGAGACAAATACAAATTGTTGTGTCAATTGTATAAAAGTCATGTACGCACTGTATTTTTTGCTTTAGCACATGCACGCATGTTACTCGTTTTTTTCAACAACAAAAAAACTCTCATGTAGGTTAATTTTATAAAATGAATATTCATTGAGAACCTTGAGTTTTTAAGTCAAGCATTGATATGTGTTTTTTCTTTTTAAATGGGTATTTTTCACACATGATGAAAAGATAGTGGAAAGAGATATTTCTAATTTTGTGTGAATATGTACTAGATAGTACATGTACTCATGGGTTAATTAAGAAATTGATTCTTCTTGTTTGTGTACCCTTTATAGCATAGTTGAGCACTATTTATGCACAAATGGTTAAGTTAGGCCACCTTTTTGATTCCTTAATGTGTTTCATGCATATCATACATGTTAGGAATCATTACATGTTGTCATGCATTGCATTTGATGAAAATTTGAAAATCTAAAAAGATTTTTATTTTTTGTATTGCACACCATTTAGTGTGTGATTAAGGTTGGCCAACGAAACTGTGCATTCATGACTGTGTACCTGTTTTAGCTTTTATAAGCTTTGATATGCACCTCACTAGTTTGTGTTATATTATGCTTAATTGTGTGATTTGTTTTTAGTTTATTTTTAAAGGATCTTGATTTTGATGTCATATATTTTGATTGGAAGGGCTAAAAAAATCTAGAAGAAAGACATAAATAACTATCTCACCACTAGTGTAGAGTATTCTGTATGTTTCTCATTAATAAAAAAAATGAATTCAAGAGAAATCTCATGCAAAAAAAATAATTGAACAAAGGTGATGAATTTTATATAAAAAAAAGTGTACAATAATGGGCTTGAAATCAAAAGAAAAATATATGTGCCCTTGTTTATGACTATGCATTAAGCTTTTAAGCATAAAAACTTCATGAAAGCACTAGTCAATAGATTATAACTCTACAATGAGAGATGTGGGAGTTATAGGATGTACCTCTTTAGGTGATGGTCACCTTCAAACCAACGTGATTGATAATGTAGAAAATTTCCTTGGATTCTATCTACATCTCACTTATTTTGTGCTTTGTACACTTACTAATTACACACACTACATGCAAATCTTTGCTAAATCAAATACATGAGACTGTGTGTGTTGTCCAATCTAGCCATCTTTGATTGCATAAAATCTTACGTGTAAATGCTTTTTTTTTTTTTTGGGGTGTGAATTTGAAGAAAAATGTGTTTAGAAGTTTAAATTTTGTGGTTTTAACTTTTTGATTGGTTTCAATATGAGAATTTGAGTGGCATTATTTTTTAAAACTTACTAGATCTTGTCCATATGCATTGCATCTCATAAAAACTGCTTTCAAGCTTTTTTTTCTGCATAAAAATCCAGTTTTTAAAATTTTTGAAATTTACATTGTTCGATCGATTGAAAATGTTCTCAACTGATTGAAAATGTTCAGGTTTTAAAGCAAAACTCTCTGTCTCTCTGGATCTATGCCTGATTGATCGAAATTTCCAAAGAATTTTCTTCCACTCCTCTCGATCAATCAATGTGTGAATTTGAATAATTCTTATTCTCCCTTACCTATTAGTCTTGTTATGCAGCATTTGTGATTGGATTCACATGCATTGCACATATAGATTAGGACATGCATTGCATTGTTTCCTTTATCTATCTTGTATTTTTGCAGTCATATTCCTCATAGATTGGTTTCACACACAACACACATACACATTGCTAAACTTGGTACTCAACTTGATTTAAAAATAGATTAATTAATTTTTGAGTTCTGTACATTTCAGTATATGCTATTTTTCTTGATGTGTGAATTGCTGAAAATTTGAGATTTTTCTGAGAGATATGATGGATAAAAATTGTACAATTGCAAATAGAATCTCTTTTAAAAATATGTGCATAGAGAGAAAAGTGAAAAATAAACTTATGTTTGTGTTCATGATTTTTCTCTACTTTTGAGGTTGATTTGAGTTTACAAAACACATTGACACATGAAAACACATTGCATGTTAAATTTTTATAACATTGAGATCTATATTGTATAGTCTTAATTGATTGTGCCTTTAGTGTTTGCATGCATCTATTCATGGGTCACATAGTGTCAAGTTTGCATATATTGAAAGAGAGAACATTTGTATTCATGTGTATCCTTATTATTATTATTTTTTTAAGTTTGGTTTGTGTTTTTTTTTTTCTCCACCTCCTAATTTTTCCCAAAACTATTTTTCTCAAAACTTGTTTTGTTTTTCCTAAATCATGGAATGAATTTAGGAACACAAAAATGGAAAAAGGCACGAGCCAATTTTGCCGAAGTGCAACGATGTGGGGCAATGCGGCGTGGCGTGCATGCGAGCATGCCCCTAGGCACCTTGGCATGCCCAATGCTTGCCTCCTTAGGGAAAATAACCTCTTTTTCCAAAAGAAAAACCCTCATTTTTAGGAAATCACTCCAAATTTTTGGGCGAGCAGCAACCAAGGCCAAGGCAACCCCCATGGGCACACTACCAAGGCCAAGGCACGCAGCCCCTCATGGGCATACTGCTAAGGCCTGAACAAGCAGCCAAGGCTAAGACAGTCCCCATGGGCATGCTGCCAAGGCCAAGGTAGTTCCCATGGGTATGCTGCCAAGGCCAAGGCAGCCTCTCATAACAAGCAACCAAGGCCAAGGGATGCTGCCAAGGCTAAGGCGGCCTTCATGGGCAAGCATCCAAGGCCAAGGCAGCCCCCCATGGACATGCTACCAAGACCAGGGCATGCACCCATGCAATAAATTATGAATTGAATCCTAAAGCCCATAGGAAACTTATGCTTAAGGGCATAGCCAAAATTTTTTTCTCAAGGCCTGAGATAAAACTATTATATTAGGTGTTCGTTTGGAAACAGCCTATGTAAGGTTGAATTTAATCAACCATATGTTGGCTTTATTCCGTGCCAAATTTGCTTGTAATTCAGCATGTATAAACCCTGTATTTAGGTGGGAATAATGTAAGGGTTGTGTGTGAGAGAGTGTGAAGAAACTCAAGTTGTGTGCATTCAAGAAAGTCTCGTGATTGGATCTCGCGACAAAGGGTCACGACAGCTGGAGCACTATTGAACAAAAAGTATAGTCTGGCCTGGTAATTACAAACACTACCCACACCCATTCAAAGTGTTGAGAGTGTTTTTGGAGCTTTGGGAAGCATTGGAAGATACAAAGGATGGCGGATGCAATATGGGCTTATTGCGGGATCCGGTAAGCTAAAGAAAACAAGATTAGACTTAAGCCTATTGGAGCAAGAAATTTGGAGGGCTTAGGTGCATCGGGTAGATTAAGCTTGAAGGGTCTATTACTATTCATGTATCCCAATTAATTTTCTAGTAGATCATTTACCGCTTGGAGGGCGGCGGAGAGGTTTTTCGCCGAGTTCTTCGGTTTCTTCTTAGATAACACGTGCCGGTGTTATCTTTGTATTTCCATCTCTCTAACCCTTACTCTTACCTTTTAATTGCTGCTATGTTGTGATTAATTATGGTTTAGAGTTGATTATTTATTTGGGTATTGCTTGTACTTATCATTCTGCACATCTATTGTTTGAGTATAAGCTTGTGTTGGCTAATTTGAAATTGGGGGTCTAAACGTTCATTGGTGTTTTATACGCTATTTGAACTTTCAGCTTATTTAGTTGAAACTGAAAATTTTTTGCTGAAAGTACCGTAGATAAAAGTAAAAGTTAGCTGTATAGTGCAGTGGGACCTATGAGTATTAGCAAAAATAAGCTAAAAGTGGAGATAAACTGAAAAATTTAGCTCATCCAAACGCACATTTGATGTGCAATTAAAAAAAAAAAAAAATCAAAGTACAGCATAATCACATACATATCTTGGAGCATTAACTTAAAAAATATATTAAATTTTTTGTTAATTAGTTTTTATGCAAAGAATTTTGGGTGAGTTTAGACATTAGTTATATTTTTGTTAAGCAACTTGAAATGAACCCAACTTTTGGACATTTGCGTATTTAACATTCCTCAACAAGAACACAAAAATATTGAGTTGAATTGAACTCTAGCCAAATTCTTTTTTCTTTTTTTTGTAGGCATCTAAGAGCACGAGTAGTTGAGTCAAGTCAGCTAACTGAGTGGCAAAAACAAAGACTTTAATCTCCTTTTTTTTTTTTCGTTGTAAAATGTTTTACATAAAATATTTTCAACACTTTGACGTGTTTTTTTTTTCATTGTAAAATTTGGTTAAACCTTAAATGTTATCCATTGACTATAAAATAATTTGTAAAAAATGTTTTAGCCTTAAAAAATTAGTAATGCATTAAAACACACACACACACACTGGCTCTCCCCCCATCTAGTAATTGGGTGGTCAGTCTAGTTGGCTTGGCAACCGGTGTTGACAGTCCATCGGCTAGACCTCCAACACTGGAGGCTTGAATGACTAAGCCACTGATTTTGGTAATTTATTCTTGAAAAATTTTACATGTCACACCAAACACTTGAAAATATTTTACTAAAAACGTTTTACAACAAAACAAACGGAGCGTTAATTTTTAGGAACTTTTTAAATCCATATCAACCTTCTAACTTTGAATTATCCATCAACCTCCAAAATCGGAATAATCTTCTCCGCTATAGCATTTGACAACTCTGTGGCAGCCGAAGAAATTTTTCCTAAAAAAAAACAAATAAATCCATATCAACCTTCAAAGTTTGAATTATCTTCTCAACTATGCCTTTGACAACTCTGTGGTGGTTATAGGAATTTTTCCTTGGATACTTATTAATTAAGAAACTTAAATTACACAAAATATAATAAAAAGAGAATTTGAATATATCAGCATCACAAAAAAATGCATATAGATGAAGTTTTACAATTTCTTCTACTAACAAAATTAAAATGCAAAAAAAGGACCGATGAGAGATAAAATGAGAACAGATTATGTTGAGATGAGAGAAATAAAGTGAGAGAGAATCTGAATGATGATAGAGAAGAGAAAAATGAAGAGAGAGAGAGAGAGAACAACTGATGATAGCTGCTGCAACCATTGGCGAAGCTGGGGGGGGAGGGGGGGGGCATGGCCCCCTGGCTTTTAAAAATTTTCCTTAAGAGCCTCTAAAAGAAGCGGTAAAATACAAAAAATTATAAATATTAAAAGAATGAACTGCAGTTTGTACGTGTTTAGCAAAAAAAATATAGTTTGGACTTTTGCTAGTTTAACTTGTGTGTTGTACAACTTTAGTTCATTGAACTTTTTAACCTTGCTAACTTGTGGCTGTCTTTCTATGTTTTGCTGAAAAATATTAACTTGTGGCTGTCTAATTTTTTTTCGTATTTGTGTATATTTTTATAAATATACTACCCTTGTTTTTTTTTTTAAGAAGATACCAGCCTTGTTGATTGAGTGAACATATGCATCTTCTCGTCTGTGAATCTTATATATATATATATATTAGATAAAGAAAAACAACTGCTTAATTGCTTAGTTTAATCTCTTTAATCTAAATAGTAATTTACACTTTATTGTTTATACTGGATCCTAAATTACTTCCTTAAAACACGATTCTAGATTATGACGACTAATACGATTATATTTTATTAATCAATGAGATGAAGTATTCGTTGATCTTTCCTCAAAGCTTGGCCCCCCTTGGAAAAAATTCTTGACTTCGCCATTGGCTGCAACTACAAGCCGTGCCGCTGAGGAGAGCATAGTGGTAACTTTTAAGAAAGGAAATTTATGATTATATTTATAGAATAGGATGAATGAGTTACAAATATGAATGATTAGGGGTTCATTTTTTTAAAATGGGCTTTTGATTGAATAAATTGTTCATGTTGTTGTTTGAGCTAATCTTGTTGTTGTTTGGACTATTTTTATTGGTATTTGGCTAATTTTAGAGTTGTGATAAGAACACAACAAATTGTCATAATAGTTTATGTGTTTGTCCCACAAAAGTTAAAGTAAAATAATAAATTCTTAGATTGGGACCCACCAAAATAAAAAATTAGTGTGTAACCCTGTGCATATGTACGAGTTCAATTAAAAACAATCACAATCATACATTTTTTTTTAGAAGAGATTCAAATTATATATAATATTAGCTTACATATTCTTTTAAACCATACATTTTTTAAAATTTGCAATGGTTTCTCATTTTACACACACACACATACACATACACAAATATAATAAAAGATTTAGAATTTAATTGGATTTAGACTCTTTGATTTTTTCATATAATAATTCACTTGCCACAAAAATTAAAAAAAATAAATGGACACGCGGCGGAAAATTGGACTCCAATTGAAATTCAATTTAGAATCTAATTAGATTTGAACTCTTCGATTTTGACACTAAATAATTCACTGGACACAAAATTAAAAATTAAATGAGACACGTGACACAAAATTGAGAATTCAATTAAATTCAAATTGGATTTTCTCTAAGTTTTGGCTATAAATAAATAAATATATATATATATATAGAGAGAGAGAGAGAGAGAGAGAGAGAGAGAGAGAGAGAGAAAAGAGGGTGTTGTAAAAATGTTATTAGATTTTGTTAGTCCATAGAATTTTTAATTTTTATTGTCTTTCTTTTGGGGTTGTTTATTTATTTTTTTTATTTTAAAGGAGTTAAGGATTGAAAAGTTTTTTTTTTTTTTTTTTCCAAGCGAGGGATTCAGAGTTCATATAAAGCCGCCGCACATGGTGTGAGAATTCAGCCCGCCTTAATTCCACAAAGGGTGTGGGAATTCAAAGAAAGTTGTATGTAAATTTCTCTGCACAGGGTGTGGGAATTCAAAGAAAGTTGGGAGGCCCAACTCTAATATGCGGATCAGTGGATGTTATAGTTGGGTTTGGTTGACACCAACATCCAATTTGTGCGAGAATTTTTTAAAAGAAGAGGAACATTAATAAGACCCACTTTAGCAGCTCTGTTTGGTTGAAGTCAACATTTGTTGTTTAAATCTTCTCAACTACAGTGTACAGTCTTTAATAATTGTCAATATGAGAATTTTTTAGGTTGGATTGGTTTGGGAGAGAAAAGTAGAGTGAAGAAAGGGAAGAGAAAATGAAGGAAAAGTATAAAATATCATCTATCCTCCCACTTTTTCACCCTCTCTATTTTCTATTCCTTCAACTAAGCAACATATTAAGTTGATAGATCCAATTTCTCCAATAGTGCTTTGTAAGTTTGTATCAAGTATCAACATACATTTTCTATTCCTCCAACCAAGTGGGGCAGAAAAAGTTGATAGATCCATCAACTTTTAGAATAGAGCTTTGTAAGTTTGTATCAACATCTATATCAAGTTTGTAAGTTGGTAGATCTAATGAACGATTGAATTAATTTTTTGTGATTTTGTGACACAGTAGTTTGTATGTCTTATGTAGTAAAATTTGTAGTAAACCAAGCATCATTTATGAGAAAAAATGAAACATAGTGCACAACTATTAAAAAAAAGGAAAAAGTTAATAAATGGCCTAAGAACATTAGTTTATGAAATATTTTTTAAAAACTTTTATGGGAAATGAAAAAATGCAATTGATTATATTGACAACTTTTCACATCTCTCATAAAATTGTCTTAAAACTTTTCTAAAATAGTTTATCAACAAATACCCTAAAGGCACCAGTTAACAAGACCCTTATAAAACAATTATTATCATAAAAATTTGAATTTTTTTATAATTGGGGTGTGGCCTTTTTTATGAAGGGGTGAGACAATGCAGTCGGTTCCTTAGTCTTAGCCTAAGTGGCCTAGGGCCTACCCTTGGGCCAGCCTTGGGATATATACCATAAGATCGAATTTGGATCCAATTCAATAGTTAGAGTTATTATATCATGAAATTACTCCTTCATGTGTGAGAGAGAAATTAAAAATGTGAAAAAGTAAAAGATTAAAAATTGAAGTACTGAAATTAAGAGTTAACATTTTAAAGTTTTAACTTTTAAACCTCATCCCTCAAAAGGGAACTACACTGTGCAATAGCCCGGATTTCAATCCCATAAGATTCATCATCTTGTTAGTTACAAAAGTGTGCTTAAAAGATTCATCATCTTCACTGGTATAGGAATTTCCAAAAAGATAACACATGAAAGTTAGTTGATAGACCAACTTTTGGAAGTGTGCTTAGTGCTTATTGCTAACATTCCACAAGGTATCTTGACCTTTAAGTCATCTAATTAACACATATAGAAGGCCTAACTTCAAGAAGATGAGAGACATCGTTCTAGCCACGCAATACCATAGGAATTGAACTCTAGAGTCTACAGAAGATAAATCATCCCTATTCTTTTCTTTTCTATAGGCATTTTCAAGAATAAAAAAATGAGAAAGTTGACTGAGTGACAAAACAAAAAACAAAAAGACTTTAAATGCAGCAACCAAAAATTATAGTTATCATTATATTAATAATTACCACCGCACACCCTTGATGCGTTGGTCACTCCACAAGTATAAGTGCTTGTGGGGTGTGGGAGGCAAGGGCCGGGGTTCAAGTCTCTAGGAGAGAGCTTCACACACATATACACTTAGATTAGGCTAGAGTAGAAATTCTATCTTGTATAAAAAAATATATATTAATTAATTGAAGTGGGATATATATATATATATATATAACAATCTTATCTCACCTTCAATGCCAACCATAAAATTGGACTGAGTCAAGTATAGCAAAAACCAATAACTTCATAACAATCGTCCTCATGATGTGAGACTGAACATCCACAAGTCATCTTGACTTCTAAGTCTTTAAACTCTGAAAGACGTAACTCAAAGATGAGAGAAAAAAAATTCTAGTCATGCAATAAAGCATGAATTGAATCCTAGAGTCCATAGGAGACTTATGCTCAAAGGGCATAGCCATGAATTTTTCTTGGGGACAGAGATAAAACTATTATATTTGATTTGCAATTAAAAAAAAAAAACAAAACTCAAATTACGGCATACTTACATGCATGTCTTGGTGCATTAGTTTTAAAAAATAAATATTAAATTCAAAGTAAGTCTTAATTTTATATATAAATGTGTATATATATAAATTATATATATTTATGTATAGCACAAGATTGTTGTTAGATTTTTTTTTTATAGAAGTAATTCTTTTTAGCACTCATAATATTAACAAACTAATTGATCAATTGTGCAACTTATGTCTTTTTTTTTTTTTCTTTTTTTTTTCTGAGTTTCTTCTATTCTTTTGAAAAATTATAAGTCCATAATATTTATAGAAATTAAATGTAACAATATCACTATAAGCAACCATAAAATTAAATTTAATCAAATTAGACTATACTATGGTCAAATATAGATACCTTAAATATAAAGGGAAAAAAGTTTTTTGTTCTAAAAAAAATATTTTTTTTAGGGGATAAAAATACCCGGCGCTGTTTTGGTTTAAAGTTACGTCTTCAATCTTCTATGGTTGAAAGACTTCAAAAGTCATGATGATACAAGGAATGTTAGTGCTCAGCCTGTTTAAAAATAGTTGGGTCTTTCTACTTTCATGGTTAGGTTTTCTTACGGTAGAACTTAGAAGACGTTTTCTTAGGGTTAGAAGACTTAAAAATCATGATGGCTTGTGGAATGATAACAGTAATTAACATAGTTGCCAAAATCTGAATCATAATTGAATCGATTTTTTATTTTTTATTATATCATATTGTATTATATCATATCGTGAATTATAAAATATATAAACACTTAAATCAAATTTATATCAAAAAAGAGTCTTGATAACAAATATAAAAGGTATATATATAATTATAATTATATATATATATATATATATATATATATATATTCATTATAAATTCGGAACATATTCAACTAATAACTAATTTAATCTTAGCTATAAAAAAAAGGGACTAATTTAATATTATATATCTAACACCATTTGACATTAATCAAATTAAAATATGTTTATAAGATCCATATTCAAATTGATTAAAGTCAAAAGTAATAATACATAACATATAAGCTGAAAAAATAATTTCTTATTCTCATCATATTCATTATTCTGTCTAATGAACTTCATCTAAGTCAATGTTCATCATATTCATCATTTTGCAAAATTATTTCCTCATTCACATTCTCTTCATAATCATTAACATTTACCTATCTTTTCTTATTCTTCTATTTCAATAACGTTTTCTTTATATTTTTTCTTGGCATTTTATTTTCTTAAACTTATGACAATAATAACAAAAATAAAAGTCAAGAGCCTTATAATTCAACTAGTTGACACCTCCTAATGTTTTTAAGCGAGATATCCAGGTTTCAAATCTCACTTCTCTCATTGTAACTATCGAATTATCAATGATAATAATAAAAATAAAATTGACATTTAATACATGTTTGTAGTATGGAAAAGAAATTTGTAAATCGTTTACCCCAAAAAAAAAAATTGTAAATGTGAAAGTGAAGTGTCAAGTGTATGATCCAAATTTCATAGGAGAAGAGAAAGGGGAAAAACTCATTGAATTTTTTTTTTTTATGAGACTCAATTGAGTATCCCAATAATTTTGCAGTAAAAAGATTCTAACAATTTTATTGGATTCAAATAAAAAAAAATATTAACAAAAAAAATCCCAATCTAAATTCATATGTTTATATATTGTTCAACATGTACAATTTTTTATAATACAATGTAATTCATATGATACACAAATGTGTATCATATAATTTATGAATATGATCAATACATATCTACAATATGATTTTTTTTTCACTCGATACCATACATACTATACAAAAATGTATCATGTATAGTACTACATTAAAAACTCTGGTAACTAGCAAGCATAGCCAAAAAAGTCGGGTCTGTTAAATTTCATTGTCATTTAGGAAAGGGCAAAATCTATTACATACATTGTGTGTATTCATAATCTAAAATAGTGGGTTTAACTTACGATTTCAGTTATTGAAATATATAGTATACTCTGTATGTGTTTCACAGTTCGCCCAGTGTGTGTAATAACCATCCCGTTTAGGAAATTCCCACGCCTGGGATTTGTTTAAAGCTGCAGATGAGAACACATTATTTTATGGGCAGCTCTATAATCTGTGGGCTCCACGCTCCTGAGGAATGCACATTTCAGTCTATATAAGTAGTTTACTCTCTTTCATGATACTGGCACATAGCTGAGAAAATGAATGAATTAAATGATCGTTTGAACTCGATGTTGATCTCAACCCAACCCACCGACCAAGGCACATGATGGGTCTATTATCTTTCGTGGTCTTGTAGAAATTCTCAGTCACATCAGGACAATTGGATGTTGACCTCGACTAGACTTGTGTCTATAAAAAAAAAAAGGCTTTCCTCGTCTCTTAGGGAATTCTATTTTTCATAAGTAGTTTCGGAAATCTTAAGCTTTTTTTGATAATTGTGAATTTTAATATATGGCATCTGTACAATAATGGCTATTATTTATTATTAGACTAAGACAAGAATTAATTGATAGTGTAACAAGGTTCAAAGTCTCAAACTTTGAATGTTGGTCTCAATCAAATGATGTCAAAGAGTCTTTATTAGTGCGCCAATGCATACCATTGGTGTGATGATCACTCCATAAGTATAAGTACTTGAAGGGTGGAGTGTGGAATGCAAGTACTGAGGTTCAAGTCTCCGGGTAGAATTTTTCAAACTACGCCTGACTAGGCCCAAATTCCATGTTGGCCCATGATATACCCTAGAAACTACTTTATGCACCAATGTATACCTCAATTAACTGGGTCCAAAGCACAATTACATGTCAGCTCTAAACTACGCCTAACTAGGCCCAAATTACATATTGGCCCATGTTATACCCACAAACTACTTTACGCA